>NC_081179.1:3929181-4229181 GCF_012432095.1 Onychostoma macrolepis
CTTTAGATGAGACACGTGAGATTACTGGGAACTTCTGAGATACAGCAAAAAGTCTCCATTTGATCTCTATTTCATCTCATTGCTGTCTGGGAGAAATAAATGAGATATTAAAGAGTTGAATGTCATACGGTGTGTGTGTGTGTGTTCCTCTGCAGTGTTGAGCATGGCGTCGGTTCTGCAGAAGCTCATCACTCCTCTGTTCAGCGGGCCGCTCGAGCCGCCGAGGAACAAAGTGACGGTGGTGGGAGTGGGGCAGGTCGGCATGGCCTGCGCCGTCAGCGTTCTGCTGCGGGTGAGACTCGCTCGTCATGCTGTTATTGATCATGATGGGCTGTACTCGCCATTCGCCAACATGCTCCGGACTTTGAGACCGCAGCACAAACATATTCCTGAACAAATTCCATGTTGATTTATTGATTGTACACAAGGTTATGAACATTTTGCTCATACTGATGATGTCAGTAAGTCAGTGGGTCATTTTCCAGTAGATGTGGGCCGTGTCTGTCCTCGCTTGACTTTGATCCCTTTATCCAATTAGACTAAAGGTGAAGAACCACGGCCAGCACAACGGGGTGAAAAACAACTAAATAAATGAGTTTGAGAAAAACCTACATTGGCCACTGATGTGACAATCACATTTTTCCAAAATCAAAGCAAAAATGTAAAAAAAAAATTCAAATTCAGATTATGATTTTGATAAATCTCTTCTATGAAAAACACATTTTCAGTTGTAATCATTTTATTATTTTATTTTATTATTATAGTAGTTATAGTAGTATTTCTATTAATTATATTTTGTTCATATATATTTTCATATTGTTATTATTATTATTAGTATTTCTATCATTTATATTTCTCATTTATAATTTTTGTTGTTATTAGTATTTCATACTGTAGTTATTAGTAGTAGTAGTATTTCTATTGATTTGTTTATATTTGTATATTAGTACTAGTAGTAGAATTTATTATTATTAAATTTGTTATTATTATTAGTGGTATTAGTATTATTTATATTATTATTATTATTATTATTTGGTATTATTTATGATTATTTCTGTTTCATGTTGTTATTATTAGTATTAGTATTTCTATTGTTTCATTTATTATTAGCAGTATTAGTATTCATATTGCTGTTTATTATTATTATTATTATTTGTTTTCATACTTTTATTATTTTTATAATTATTATTTTATTTTTCATATTATTATTAGTATGATTATTATTCATATTGTTTTATTATTATTATTATTAGTAGTATTTCTATTGTTTCTATTCTTGATATTATTATTAGTGTTATATTATTATTCTTTGCATATTATTTGTATTTATTTTTATAAATATTTATTAACATTTATTAGAATTTGTCCAAAAAAAATGCAGTGAAGCAGTTTTTTAAAATATTATTTAAAATGAAGTACATACTTGTGTGTAGTATGAGTATGTAACCCTGATGAGTGTTTGGTGTGATGTTGTCTCCGGTGCTGCAGGAGCTGGCGGATGAGCTGGCGCTGGTGGACGTCATGGAGGACAAACTCAAGGGTGAGATGATGGACTTGCAGCACGGAAGCCTCTTCCTAAAGACGCCCAAGATCGTCTCAGGCAAAGGTAGCACTCACTTCCTCAAAGACTCGTTATCAGGGTGCGAATTATGGGGGGTTTGACCCCCCTAAAGAAGGCTTGATCCCCCATGGAAATAAAACTAGAAGTAGGGGGGGTCGGATAGAAAGTTCCCTATGCATACTATGGAGATTTACTTGTAAATATTAAGATGCATTTCTAAAGCCCTGACTGATTTGAAAATGTAAAGCCCCTGAAATGGGCCATAGCTACGCATTACCAGACCAGTTGAAGTAAATACACTCATCATTGGCTGGTAGAAAGAAAAAAATAGGTTTTTACTTAAAAATGAATATAAGATAAAGCTGTGAATAATCACATTTTAGACACATTGTCAGTAATTTCGTCAACAAAAATAAAGCCTTAGGAAAATTGTTGTGTGTCTCTGATCAACCCAGAGTGGATGCGATTAATCACGATTAATCGTTTGACAGCACTATTTAAAATATCTTTAATAATAACTTTACATTTAATTAATCAGCAATTAATTTGATTAATTAATCGGCACATTATGTAATTAATTAGATTTTTTTAAAAAGCCCTATTTACACAATACTCCCCGAAGGTCTCTGTGTGATTCGCACCCTGCTCGTTTTGAGTGGTTTCCCTGTGGTTTGAACCTCCTGAATGTCTGGGTTTGTCCTGTAGATTACTCTGTGACGGCTAACTCTCGTATCGTGGTGGTGACGGCAGGCGTGCGTCAGCAGGAGGGCGAGAGCAGACTGAATCTGGTGCAGAGAAACGTCAACATCTTCAAACACATCATCCCTCAGATCGTCAGATACAGTCCCAACTGCATCCTCATCGTCGTATCCAACCCAGGTTGCCATAAACACACAGTATCATACGTTTCACTTTTTATTTGCTTATAACACACAGTTTTTCTGCCCGCGCAGTGGACGTTTTGACATACGTGACCTGGAAGCTGAGCGGCCTGCCCAAGCACCGCGTCATCGGCAGCGGGACCAACCTGGACTCGGCTCGCTTCCGGTATCTGATGGCCGAGAGGTTGGGCATCCATCCCAGCAGCTTCAACGGATGGATTCTGGGAGAACATGGCGACTCCAGCGGTGAGACAAGCCAGACAAATATATAATGTAATATAACTTACTAATAAATAATTAATTATAATTTTTTAAAATAATACATGAAAAATATAATTAAAATAGTTTTAAATATTATGTTGTATTAAAATACAAATTATTTAAATCAATGTAATACATAATAAAATCATAATAAATAATTATTTGTAAAATAATCATTCAAATATATTAAATAATTTAAATAAACAAAAATCAATAGTATGAATTATATTATATAAATTATAAATAAAAATGTATTAAATAAAAAATACTTTTAATGATGTATTATGAAAATATAAATTATTTAAATTATAGTATATTATTATATATAAAATACAATATAATTATTATTTGTGAAATAATATTCATATTTATTACAATGAATAAATTATCTTAAGAATGAATATAATTATATAAAATATATAGTGTAAAATAAACTATTTTATTCAGTTTAATATAGAATAAAGTCATAATTAAATGATATAAATATAAATTAAATGATAAATAAATGTATAATTAAAATATAAATTATTTAAATCAATGTAATACATAATAAAATCATAATAAATAATTATTTGTAAAATAATCATTCAAATATATTAAATAATTTAAATAAACAAAAATCAATAGTATGAATTATATTATATAAATTATAAATAAAAATGTATTAAATAAAAAATACTTTTAATGATGTATTATGAAAATATAAATTATTTGAATAATAATGGATATTATATATAATAAAATGAAACATGAGTATTTCTAAAATAATACTCTTTATTTATTCAAATGAATATAAATTATTTAAATAAATAATATGATTATATATTGATTAAATATTGAATTTACATTTCATATTGTATATAATATATTTTTAAAATGCAAGTATAATTAAATTATGTAAATATAATTTAATATAAATTATTATTTTATAGCATATTAAATTATTCATATTCATCATATTATTAATGTAGTTACATATTTATTCATAAATTATATTCAGGCAAATAAATATGTTATTAAAATAATCATAAATAATTAATCATTTATTAATATTATGATTTTTAAAAATTAAGATTATAAAATTGCTTTTATTTTTGATTTCTATAAATATAAGGTGAATTGTGATTAAAAACATACATATATATAAAAACAAATGTTGGCATTAATATTTTGAAATTTTCATATCGTTCAACCACTCATGGTCTCTGTGTGTGTTTGCATTTCAGTTCCCGTTTGGAGCGGCACTAATGTGGCAGGAGTCAGTCTGCAGAAACTCAATCCAGATATCGGTAAAGACACGGACCGAGAGAACTGGAAAGAAACACACAAGAATGTCGTAGACAGGTACGTGATTGGGTTACTCTTTTAGTTCTCATTCCTCATTAAGATCAGTTCACCCAAAATGCATATTATGCGGTTTCCTGCCTGCAATTTATTACAAATAATTTGTGAATGAGTATGCAGTATGGAACAATAAATATTTGAAACAGTATGCTACATTGTCACATGACAGTACTATATTTTACTTACTTAATTCATAAGTATCATCTCACAAATAAACAGTTTAGAATTCATTTTTGTGTAAAAAAAAAGAAATTGAGCTATTCTGCTAGAAGTGAACGTATCCATAAAATACTTCCACGACTGTGTGTTCACCGCAGCGCCTATGAGGTGATCCGACTGAAAGGCTACACTAACTGGGCCATCGGGCTGAGTGTGGCCGACCTGACAGAGAGTCTCATGAAGAACCTCAACCGAGTCCATCCCGTTTCCACCATGGTGAAGGTCAGTACAGGACTCTTCTACTCTACATATGTGACCCTGGACCACAAAACCAGTCTTAAGTGTCAATTTTGAATAAATAAGCTTTCCTTTGATGTATGGTTTGTTAGGACAGGGCAATATTTGGCCGGGATACAACTATTTGAAAATCTGGAATCTGAGGGTGCAAAAAAATCTAAATATTGAGAAAATCACCTTTAAAGTTGTCCAAATAAAGTCCTTAGCAATCAAATTACTATAAATGAAGTTTTGATATATTTACTGTAGGAAATTTACAAAATATCTTCATGGAACATGATCTTTACTTTACTTTATTTTTGGCATAAAAGAAAAAAATCGATCATTTTGACCCATACAATGTATTTTTGCTAATTAAGCCTGGTTTTGTGCTCCAGGGTCACAAATGATACATATACTACTGTTCAAACGTTTAGGGTCAGTTACATCTTTTCTTAAAGAAATTAATAGTTTTGTTTATCAAGGATGCATTAAATTGATCAAATATAATAATAATAGTTTCACAAAAAAATGAAGCAGCACAACTGTTTTCAACATTGTTTTTGAGCAGTAAATCAGCATATTAGAATGATTTCTGAAGGATCATGTGACACTGAAGACTGGAGTAATGATGCTGAAAATTCAGCTTTGATCACAGGAATAAATTACATTTTAACATATATTCAAATAGAAAAGAGTTTTTTTAGATTGTAATAATATTTCACAATTTTACTGTTTTTACTGTATTTATGGCCTAATAAATGCAGCCATGGTAAGCAGAAGAGACTCAAAAACATTTAAAAAATTGTTCCAACCCCAAACTTTTGAACATTAAAATCTTAAAGATATTGATAACTTCCATCCTTTTTGCACAGGAAAATTGATACAGTTTATTGAACACGTTTACCCTATATCACGGCACGTTGTCACTCTGCCATTAAATAGCCAATAATAGGTTTTTCAGTAAAACAGTAACACAATTATGAAATGCATCACAATTTATAATCCACACTTGCAGCCCTGGAATGATGATGATGAAAATGCTAATGCATTTGTTTCAGGGTATGTACGGCATCAGTGACGAGGTGTACCTGAGCCTGCCCTGTGTGTTGAACAGCGCTGGAGTGGGCAGCGTGGTCAACATGAGTCTGACCAGCGACGAGGTCTCGCAGCTGAAGAAGAGCGCAGACATGCTGTGGCACATCCAGAAAGACCTGAAAGACCTGTAACGCTGACTCACAACCAATGGCTATTATTCACAGCTTCGAATGTTTGATTGCTGCTATGACAAGACATACACGATCAATCTTGCCTAAGATTTTTCTTTCATATCCTAGTTGTATTATGTTCTTGAAATGATCTTTCAAATGATTTAGGGGTTTGATTTTATGTATGTAAAGGAGTAGTTCACCCAAAAATTGAATTTACTGAATATTTACTCACCCTCAGGCCATCCAAGATGTAGATGAGTTTGTTTCTTCATCAGATTTGGAGAAATGTAGCATTACATCACTTACTCACCAATGGATGTGAATGGGTGCCGTCAGAACGAGAGTCCAAAAAGCTGATAAAAACATCACAATAATCCACAAGTAATCCAGTGATTATAAGTCTTAATGATGGATTTGTTTGTTAAAAACACATAGCTTTTCACTTCACAAGACTTTAACTGATGGACTGGAGTGGTGTGGATTATTGTGATGTTTTTATCAGCTGTTTGGACTCTCATTCTGATGGCACCCATTCACATCCATTGCTGAGCGACTGATGCAATGCTACATTTCTCCAAATCTGATGAAGAAACAAACTCATCTACATCTTGGATGGCCTGAGGATGAGTACATTTTCAGGTGAACCATTTCTTTAAAACAGTCAGGAAATATAGAAACAGATGATTGTCAGATTAGCACTTTGTGTGAAAACAGATCTTTGTGTCTGATGGTGAAATATAGCAAATACACTACACTACAAATCAAAAGTTTGGACACACTTGACTGAATGGATGATTTGTGATTTTAAACACCTTTCAATCCAAAAAATGGAATTGTGCCAACATAGAAATTAACTTGAAAAACTAAAAAAAAAAAAAGTTATTCAAAAGTAAATGCATTGGAGCCGATTGCAAGGAAAAGCATCATCAAGCATTTCTATTACATGCTCAAGTGTTTTAAAGCATCCCATGATGCACCTCATGAAAGCCCAGAATGATCATAGCTGGAATCTACAAAAATAAACTCTTGTTTTCATTTGTTTAAATAGGAATTTGGTCATTTTTAAGCGAGATGCTAACGGTCTAATCAGATTCAGTGATCTATGCTAAGCTACGCTAAAAGTGCTACCGTCATGTTTTGATCAGTAAATGTGAAAAAGAAGATGTGTCCAAACTTTTGATTGTCACTGTTACACTTCTGACTGTTGTTTACAGGAACTAGTCAATGTACTCACTAAATGTTGAATGAAAGTGCAAAATGTAAACCACATGCTAGCAATATATACAATCTTTGTGTAATATCTGCACTGAGCGCTGATATAAGGCTTTAAATGTGATGTCTATCACAGTTTAACACCAGACAAGTAAACCTGTCAAGGATATAATCCATTTATTAAACAGGATCTTTGTTGGTAAAAATGTACATTAGTCTCACATTTGAAGTATTTACAAATACTTAAACAAGTCAGCCATGTATAATAACAGCATGTCACATAGGTCGCATAATTTTCCTCGTGAGCACGAAGAGATGAAACAGTCTCCACTCCACTAGGTGGCGCTCATGTGGAAAAAGTCCCAATTAGATTTTGACAAAAAGAGCAAAACAGAACAGTTGGCACATAAAAGCGCAATAAAAAAAACCCAGTAACGACTTCATTCAGAACCCAGTGATTTTTTTCAGTTCAATGGAACTTCGTCATCCGCCCATCTTGTGGTCATTTAGGGGTTCAGTGGTCCCTGTCGCCCCCTGGAGGGAGACGTGTGGTGCAGTAACAAAAACAGCGCCTGACTTGGTTTGGTAATCAGTCCCAGAAAAAACACTTGAACTTCTTCACAGGCAAAGTATCAAAAATCTCATCTGTCGTTCAGAAATGTTGGCCAGCGAGACGCCGAACCAGAAGCACTATTATGACAAATATAAATATGAGCCACTCATAGAAAACTAAAAGAAAATACGTTGACTGTTATACCATGGTGTTGCTCTCACCGACTTTATCCACTAACTAAAAGAGAAACAGAAGAACATTATTGTAGTCATGTGACAGGATTTTGTCACTTACGCAAACACAAGATGCCAAACTAGTGACAAAAGAGTCAGCAAACTGTGTTGGACTTACCCCACTGATACCAGGAAGGTTTAGTAAAGATCCAAGAATAGGCACCCGCCTAATGAAGCCAACCGCTACTGGGAAAAAGCCCCTGAAAACAGATGGACAACAAATTTATATATATAGTAATATTAAAGCTATGCTATGCAACTTTTGTCCTTCTAGTGGCTGAAGTGAACAATTACAATTGACTTGCGTGGGAACATTGTTTTAGTTAATACACGAGTTGTGCTTTGGCTCAGCTATTTTCAGTGAATGTTCATTAGCCGCTAGGTAAATAACTAGAAAAATAAAGTGCATGAAACGGTAAATCTGTTTGTGCTACAAACCGGTGTGTTTATGATTATGATAATGCGTTAAAATTATATAACAAATACTAGTTTTCCATATCAAGCATCTTAAAGGGATAGTACACCCAAAAATTCAGTAGGACACAAACGAAGATCTTTAAAAAAAACAAATTAAACTCTGCGGTTATTATGAAAAAAATAATATAAATACTGTTCAGTTTCTTGCACAGACCGATCGTTTCGTGTCTTAAGACCTCAATGTATCGTCACGAGCCGCAGGGTTTAATTTGGTTTTGTCTGTGTATGTTTTTTTGACTCTCAAAGCCGTGGGTCCCATTGACTGCCATTATATGACTGACAGACTGCAACGGTTTGAGTTAAAAATCTTTGTTTGTGTTCTACTGAAGAAACAAAGTCACCTACATCTTGGATGCCCTGGGGATAAGCAGATAAACATCACATTCTCCTTTCTGGGTGAACTATCCCTTTAACGGACTGTTTTTATGTACAGCTAAAAAAAAAAGAAAGCCAATTACACCGGAAGTCTCACACATTCAAGTTACAAATGGCCGCATCCATTTGTTAAAAATAAGGTGGATACATGTTGAATCTGCTCGATCGCTGCAGACGATCACCTAATCAGTGCAAACGTCACGACATTAAAACTCTATTAATAACAAAAGATGGCTATCTGAAAAATCTCTCGTATAAGCAGGCAAGTAGCTTGTATGCAATTGTTGTTTTGACTTGTTGAAATAAATTTTTTTTTAGCAATTACACTGATATATATAGTCAATGACTGCTATTCATATTAAATAACGGTATAAAATATAACTCCGCAAGGCTAGGCAAATAGGCCAGTGACTGGTTAATTTCACACTAAGCAAACTATGCTGATTCATGTTTTATTACAGGTTCATTGTTTTCCGTTTTTGCTTGCAAACTCTTCAGTTCCAGGTTCATTTGTTGTGGTTTCTATCTACTTGTGGATATGAGGCAAACACGCACAGGCGATTCATGCATGCAGTTTCCCAGGAAATCCATCCCGATAACTCTAAAGTAATAATATTTATTATAGGCCCACCATTGTTATTTAACAGGGTTCCTACACATTTTCCATTTCAAAATTCCATACTTTTTACTCCAAACCTCTCAGTAGATTTTCAGACCATATTTAACAAAAGATTCATACAGCACTATTTCCAGCTTTATATTTATTAGCTTTCCTGTAGCTCAAATAGTAGAGCATGGCGCTAGCAACGCCAACATCATGGGTTCGATTCCCAGGGAAAGCAAGAGCTGATAAAATGTAAAAACTGTAACTTGAATGCAATGTAAGTCGCTTTGGATAAAAGCGTCTGCCAAATGCATAAATGTAAATGTAAATGTAAATGGTATATAATACAGTCATCTGTAAATATTTTATTTTTCAAGTGACAACATACAGAGCTCCTAAAATAAAAAAAAATACAGACATGCACACAAAACATTTTGTGCCCTCGAGAAACTATTTATATGCACATGGGAATTTTTTTATATGCTTATGCATTAGAATTTATATTTTATATAACCTATTTCCTTTGTGGATCACTGCCATCTTACTATGAATAAAGTGAGAGCATGGATGCATATGAATTACTAGTGACCTACTTGCTCAAAATTTGGCTTTCCTTATGGTAGTACCTCTAATATCAAGGCCTAATGTCCAATTTAACACATCATTTGCGGTGACGGAAAAACCATGACATAAAATGGGCTGATGGCATAATACGGCAATATGTGTGCATTGTCCAATTTGCCAAGTTCAAGGGTCTAAAAAAAAAGACTAGTATTGTAAAAACAGTGTTCAAAATTTGGCTTTCGTTAGGGCAGTATGTCATATTTCAAGGTCTTTTTAACGCATACTCTGTGGCGGCCGAGACACCACACCGCTAAATGGGCCGATGGCACAATAGGTGGCTCAGTGTGCATTGTCCTATATGCTGAGTTTAATGGTTTCTCGTGCGCACATAAAAGTCTGTATATTTTTTATTTTTGCAAAGGTCCTTGAGGCTATGTAATACAGTGCTAAGAATATCATGAAAAGAAAACCCAAATAATTTTGCATAATGAAAAAGTGCACCTTGAATTAATTCAGTCGTGTTTGACAATCACTAAACAGCTGCCATGAAAACATGCTTCTTGTACGATGAACTTCTTGTCATTAAATTCTTAATTTTCTATTATAAAAAACTAAATAGAGGTAAAAGTCTGGAAATGCTAATATTTTTTCATACTCTGCTTTCTTTTCTCCATACTTTTCCAGACCTGGAAATTACTCAAATCAAATTCCACACTTTTCTACTGTATTTAAGGTAAAGCAAAAACACGACTTCAGAAGACGGTGTGCTCGCTCATTATTAAACTCTATTAATTTCGGGGTAAAAAATTACATAGAGTAACTTTAAACAAAATAAACCTTTGTATGGTAGTGCAAAACCACCCTAAACATCTTGCCAGGTTGACAAAACAACTCAACTCACCGGAAAAGGAGGAAAAATCCATAGACTTCCAGGACGACACCTACAATCGGCCATCCGATGAGCACCACGAAAACACCTCCCAGAAAGAAACCAGTGGCTTTCATTTTATGCCGCTGGAAGAAGAACCTGAACGTCCGTTCCAGTCCGATAACAAATGAGAGACCTGCGACGAACAAGATCTGCAAACACAAAAAGACATTTAGCTTCAGTTCAAGCAGCATTTTAATTCCCTAACACACCTGAGCATTCATGTTTTACTCCATTCAAACAACTTTGTTTCTGTGTTAAAGCACACACTTACATTTCCTATGGCCAAGAGCGCTTTATCAAAGAACAGAATCATTCCAAAGAAGAGGAAAAACACACCGAAGCCCGTCAGCCCCATCCCGATCTCTGTTAAAAACACAACAACAGCCTTTATTAGTGCTGCTTTATAAATACAGACAGAGTGGCATGCAAATAACTCATATTTAAGATTAAGTACTTCAGTGCAAGTAAAAATATAGTACACATGTGCAACTTTGCAACTGTTTTAGGCTTTTCTTCTTTCTAATGATTTGAAAGATGAAATAAAGATAAAGATTAAATAATAATATTAATAACAGGTACCATATGATTAACATTTACCAGGGTATTTGCATAGTACTCCAAAGCACTTCAGAGAATACCATGGTAATATATCATAGATAGACAGATAGATAGATAGACAGATAGATAGATAGATAGATAGATAGATAGATAGATAGATAGAACATTAGTTAGTGTAAGATGGTGGTACTAATGATATAATCAAATGATCACCATATTTATATACTATAGTACCGATCCAGAGTACATTACTATAATGGTTATGGTATTACCATGGTATCACAATTCTTCTAATATTAGATTACAGAGTTTTACTATAATGTATAGTAATATATTTAATAGTAATAACGTTATATGATTTGATTGTACTGTTGTTAGAGGCCACGCCGAGTATCCTCATTCATTCCCATTCATCACTTCCACAACATTTTCAGCTTTAAAGCGGTATTTTAAACATTTCTATCTAAACTAACAACATTAACGCAGGGCAGAGATACTGTAAAATTGACTTACTCTGTGAGTCCGTTAACGAAATCATGTTTATGTTGTTTATCAGCTGGTTTACTGACTGAGTGAAACTGTTCTGTGTGTGATCGCCACGACACCGGAAACACGTAGAGATACTTTAAACGTCCGAAATGACGCAGGAACGCGCCGCGAAAAATTCAGATACTGTTTATTATTGTTATTATTTTCACTTTATTTTTATTTAAAAGCTATTTTATTATTACTACTTCCTCTCGCAATCATGCTACTCCTACGCAAATACTTGCTAAATTTGTTAGTTTGAATGAACGTAGTCGTTTTTGGTCGTGTTCCTGGGAATTGTAGTTTTCAGTGACAACCGTATACACGCTGGATTAAAGCCAAAAAACTACAAATCCCAGCAGGCGCAGGGGGAAGCAGGAAGACATGCATGTAGCCGGGAGATGTGTTTATTGAAGTATCACTAGTTCACTAGTGCACGAACATTTAGACATTTATTATTCACAATGCCAACATCCGGATTAGTGTTAAGCTGAAATAACGGTTGTGATTGTTTCATTTTAGGCTTTAACAATGAATACGTTATTTGCGATTGCTTTGGTGTTTGTTGGTTGCTGCAGTAATGTTGTGTTTTTGGAACTTTTGGTTAGGTGAGTTGCATGTCTCTCATATATTATGATCCCTTTTTGATATTTGAGTTTGTATTTAATGCATTTGAACTTAATATATGCTGCCATTTCTTGCTTCTTTAAATGGTATATTTTACAGGGATTTCCCAGGATGTGGGAATATTGTCACATTCGCCCAGTTTGCCTTCATTGCACTGGAAGGGTTCATCTTTGAGACAAACTTTGGACGCAAAAAGCCACACATACCCCTCAGGTTAATCATTTATAACATTTATACGCACGCACATGCATTTTAATTCTAACCATTTATTTTGGCTTCTGAACACATTAGTAAACCGTACAAACTTAATTGATAAATCTAGGTGAATGATTTGCCAGATTCCCATCATGTTATATGTGCATTCGTTTTCCAAAAAAATAAATGCATAATTATGCATTTTTACTCAAACATCCTGATTTACTTGTTGGACGAGGTAAAATGCAGTGATTACCATGATTGATTATTATATTATTATAGGTGAGAAGTGAAGGCTTTGCTTTGTCACAGTGACAGGTGGTTATAAGTCAACACACAGTTCAGACAACTAATATCTTTGAAGTTTTTAGTGTGCATGCTGTGCACAGTTTACATTTGCACAGAATATCAGATATGATAAGTGGTGTTGTGATAATAATATAGCATACTGCATAATGTTTCACATACTTCAAATGTAATATACAGTATGTACTGCACAGTGTGTGTTAAGCAATACACTAGTATTCCATTCCAAACATAGTTGTACAGTTTTGAACCTCAACAAGATGACTTATGTTACAGTCTTTGTGCTAAATCTAGAATCACAGGATAAGATGCATCTCTGACATTAATGGTTCAGACTTTTTGCTGTGGACATCAAGTGGGAATCTACAAAATTGTTTATTGCGCAATGAATGAATAAAAATGTAATTGTCATTAAAACATTGCAGTTTATACGTTTAATCAACATATATAATTTGCAGAACCTCTCTGAATTAATATATTTATGTGTTGTAGACCTTGGGACCTGAAATCTTTATTCTGACTTTTTTAACTGTATTCTAATTTTAAGTTAATAATAGAGTAATTAAATAATAATAATTAAGTCAATAATGTAACTACACATTTGCATGTTTGCCATTCCCTGATTAATTTTAATGATCACATGGTCACATCTTTTTATGTCAAAGTGTTTTATTTTGAAATATTTTACATTTTTAAATAATTTGATTTTATTAATAATTTGCTTGATCAACTTACAAACACCCTGGATATGGTACATCAGTATAATGCAAGATTATCCTATTCAAATCAATGCGATAAACCAATTCTGTCAGAAGTAATCAAAAAGTAGTCAGATTATATTACCTAAAATGCATAATGTAATAGATTTCGTTGCAAATTACAATTTTCGTTATGTAATTTGAAATTGGTAACTGACTACAATTTGTAAGTAATCTATCTAGCACTGCTCATATACATATATATGCATTACATTATTTTTTAAATTCAGTATTATTTTTCCTCCTGCCTGTGAGTATTTCATGACTTTTGATGCATTTCCTCTTTGCAGTAACTATGTGATCATGGTGACCATGTTCTTTACGGTCAGCGTGATCAATAACTACGCCCTGAACTTTAACATCGCCATGCCCCTGCATATGATCTTCAGATCAGTGAGTATCATTCATTTCATTCATTCATTGCTTTAAAAACTGTGCCTTATTGATCTCTGTAACTTCTCATTTTGATCACAGGGGTCTTTAATAGCAAACATGATCCTCGGTATTATCATCTTGAAGAAAAGGTAGGCTGAAGATCATGCACGAAATCCATACTTAACTGTTTTTGCATATTATTCAGTCAGGTTATTACTTTCAGATATTCGGCGAGTAAATATCTCTCCATCGTGCTGGTGTCTTTGGGCATTTTCATTTGCACTATTATGTCAGCCAAACAAGTGGTGAGTCACTTTACACATACTGTATTAGTAGTTGTTTTGTATTAACAGACATAATGTATTTGCATTTCGATGCTTTTATCTGCACCTAATATGTCAGGTTTGATATTTATGTAGAATGTTGAAAAAGGGGCCACAGAGGAAGATAGTTTTTATGCCTTCATGCATTGGCTTCTAGGTAATATTCTCACTACACATTCACACTCAGGCAATGTTTGTTGCATATTGTATAGTATATACTACCATTTAAAAAAATTAATATGTGAAACCGCATTAGTAACAATAAGCATTTAAAATGGTTGCATGCTACATTATTAGTAGTATGTAGTACACACTACCGTTCAAAAGTTTGGGGTCAGTCATTTCTATTCAGCAAGGATGCATTAAATTGATCAAAAGTGACAGTAAAGACATTTATAATGTTACAAAAGATTTCTATTCCAAATAAATGTTGTTCTTTTGAACTTTCTATTCATCAAAGAATCGTTGAAAACAAGACGTATCACAGTTTATACTCGGATATGAAGCAGCACAACTGTTTTCAACATTGATGATAATTCAAGGGCGTAGCATGAAGTAGGGACGCTCGGGATATGTCCTACCAAAATCCAGCGATTACTAAATTGTCCCTCAATCAAACAATTAAATGTCAGTTGTCTGCTGTTATGTCCCCACCAAAGCCAAAATCAAACCCACACCCTTGTAATAATCAGAGATGTTTCATGAGCAGCAAATCAGCATATTAGAATGATTTCTGAAGGATCATGTGACACTGAAGACTGGAGTAATGATGCTGAAAATACAGATTTGCATCACAGGAATAAATTACATTTTAAAACGTTGTAAAACAGAAAACAGTTATTTGAAATAGTAATAATATTTCCTATTATTAGTGTTTTTATGGTATTTTTGATCACATAAATACAAATTTTATGAGCATAAGAGATGCAAAAACATTAAAAATTTCAAACTTTTGAATGATTGTGTACATATTGCATACTGCTAATATAGTTTAGTAGTGTGTTAATATGCAATTCCGAAGACATTTACTGAGTATACATGGTTATTTATATCATTCTGAACTTTATTTATTTTTGTCACATAAGCATGATATTCGCTTGCATTAATGCTGTTGTGTTTCAGGGATTGCCATGCTGACGTTCGCCTTGCTGATGTCTGCAAGAATGGGCATTTTCCAGGAAACGCTGTACAAGAAGTATGGCAAACACTCCAAGGAGGCTCTGTTTTACAATGTGAGTCCCTAACCGTACATTTGATGCTGTATCCTAGTGTGCAACATTTTGTCATATATATGAATATGTGGGATTGAATGGGATTTTTCTGCCTTTTTTCAGCACTGTCTGCCTTTACCGGGATTCCTCCTGCTGTCAACAGACATCTACAAACACGCCGTGCTCTTCAGCCAGAGCTGTGAGTATGATTCTGATGGGACTAATATAGTAAATCAGTCATCACCGCTCAAACGTTTGGGGTCTGTACATTTTTTTTTTTTTTTTTTAAAGAATGCTTACCATGGCTGCATTTGTTTGATCAAAAATATGGTAAAAACAGTTTTCTGTGGAAGCTCATTTCTGCCACAGGATAAAAAAAGTATTAAAAATGTTTTGTTTTTTTGTCATAAATGGGCTTCCATTAATATTTTTTTAAAATGTAATTTATTCCTGTGATACAAAGCTGAATTTTCAGCATCATTACTCTAGTCTTCAGTGTCACATGATCCTTCAGAAATCATTCTAATATGCTGATTTCCTTCTCAAGAAACATTTCTGATTATTATCAATGTTGAAAACAGTGCTGCTTCATATTCTTGTGGAAACGGATCGTTTTTGATGAATAGAAAGTTTATTTGAAATGGAAATATTTCGCAGCATCTTTTAGAATTTATTTAGTACTGATTTCTTTCAATGTTTGCACGGTGTCTTAAAAAGTTTTAGTTTGTTTGGCTTTTAGTTTGAAATGACAAACCGCGGCTTTCTCTCATAGCTCCAGTGGAAGTCCCTGTGATTGGTCATTCGGTGCCAGTCATGTGGTTATACCTACTGATGAATGTCATCACCCAGTATCCTTTCATTTTTGTCATATCCAAGTTTTCCGTCCTTTCCTTTTATTGGACAGAGCTGTAGAAAGGCATGCTAAGAAATCTACAGTCAGTATATTTCATCCTTAGCCAGATATCTCAGATACGTGTGCATCCGCGGCGTGTTTATTCTGACCACGGAGTGCGCGTCGCTCACGGTTACGCTGGTGGTGACGCTCCGCAAATTCCTGAGTCTCATTATTTCCATCCTGTACTTCCATAATCCCTTCACAGCCGGGCACTGGGTCGGCACGGCCGTGGTGTTCCTGGGAACGCTGCTCTACACGGAAGTGTGGTCCAGCATTCGTGTGGCAATGAAAGGAGAGAAAGCTGACAAGAAGGCAGAATAAATTATGGATGCCCATTTACGCCACAGAATAAAAAAATGAAATGGGTAATTTATCTTTATCTCACAGTTCTGAGTTTATCTCTCTCAATCTTGCCTCTTTTGTCAGAACTGTGAGATTCAAACCCGTAATTCTGAGAAAAAGTCAGAAAAGTCACCAGTTACCTTTTTAATTTGTTGAATTCTGTGCTGGAAGGAAGCTTTAATTGTAAAGGAACTGTAATACCTCTTTAGCTTTGTGCGAGTGTGTTTTGTTGACGTGTGTCCCATCACTAGTCATTTTTAAGTTATTCACTGTGAATGGATGAGCGCTTGAGGTACATTCGGGACAATTTTCTGAGCTGTTTTTGAGCCAGGTGTGTGTGTGTAAGTTTGCCTGTAGGATTTTACAGTGTGTGACCTGTTTTCAGTATCTGCGTCTGTTTTTGCAGAAATAGACACTTATTTTATTCCTGGCACCATATTTACTTCATATCTACTTCTTCGCTCATTAAAACCAACATAACGGTAAATTTTTGCTAGATTTGTTACCGTATGCAGAACTTGCAGCTATTTTTCATAAGTGTCAATGTTCACTACAAGTTCGTGGTATTTATTGCATTTTTAAACATAGCCAGTTTTAGTAAGTCAGTAAATATGTTGGCCCACTTACATGTGTCTATAATAAAGTAAGACAGACTATGAATGATAATGCATAAGCAGTATTTCATATTTAACATTTTGTAGTCACCTTCTATTAACGTTTAATTCAGGTGAGTTTCGGGGTGAGCTAAAGCAATACTGTAGAAAACTACTGCCAATATTGTAGAAAATATCTACACTTATGTTCATGGGGCTAGAATTTGTAATTTGGCCCGGATTTGTGTAAGATGTGTTTTTTTTTTTTTTTTTATCAGCTAACACAAACTGAAGGAAATCATGTCTTTTGTGCAGTTCTTTCGATCTCATTTGCATTTTCTGTGCTCCTGATGTGTGGACTGTTCATTCAAACTTCATAATTTCTAGGATTAAACAATTTCTCTTGACGTTCTATTAATTTTATGGTCTTTATTGGCATTAAAAGTACGGTCAGGGTTTTTCTACAGGTTATTCACACAGTACAAAAATTAAATAACCGTACCATAATACAATAATTAATGCAGTTACTGTTAGTACTGTAAAATCATAATAATAATTTAATGAGATTATGTTCAAAAAAGTGAGTTTTTACATTTACATGTTTAGGCAGAACAATGTTTTAAAATTTTTACAATAATGAAGAATAATAATAACAACATGTCATGTATTATTAATATAGTATTAGTCACGCCTCCAGAGGTATAGTATCATGAACAGCACAGAATGTCCACTTGCTTATAAACTTAAATAAGCGTATATGCTCCCAGATATATTGACAGAGTTGTGGCCTAATAACATCTGGCAAAGGGAAAACTAGCCTTTGGGCTAATTTGGGTACATTTACATTCATGAATGTTGATTTATGTACACTGTCCCTTTTTTTTGTGTAAAATAAATAAATATATAAACATTCATTAGCTGAAAACCATATTTTCCACCAAAATACAATGTGTTAATATTTAAAATTGTTGAAAACATTCTGAATAATAGTAATGGGTCATTCTTCAATTGGGGTGGCAAATGAGAGGAAGAATTTGCAAAAATGCTTATTTGTTTTTTTCTAATAAAATATATTGCTATGCATTTAGAATTAGTTTAATATGTTATATCCATTAAAATAGAAGCTTAAGAACATTTCGATTTTTTACAAATTTTTAATTTTAATCAAACACTGGTGACACAACCACTTATGTCTATGGTGTTACCAATAATTAAAGTAACATTTTTAATTTTAATTTCATTTAAATTCAGACTTTTCTAAAATGGAGGCTGCCATCATGATGATTTCAAGATCAGGGGACATTTTGATGTATTTATCAAAATTTTGATTAAAATGTGTCAGATCTGCAAGTTATCAACATAACACCACAGACACTAATAAAGTGCAACACATGAAATTGTCAGAAATTTTAAGAAAATTAATAAGAAAGAATGTACTCCTCAGATCAACCAGCACCTGCAGTGACCTTTACACACAGGAAGTAGTCCAAATATAATCCCCCCTTTTCTTAAAGAGGCGACATCCATTGTTGTAACACCACAGACATGAATTTGGGGGACACAAATTTTTTCTTAAATATAAGAAAATATGTATTTTTAAATACAATTTAATAAAATTGTACATGTTAAATAAAATCACAATATAGCCACTTATTTTTTGTTAAAAATGTTATATTGTTGCAATTACATTCCATGATACCTCTCTGAGGTATGGCATGAACATGCATTTTTTTTGTTACAAATGCAATCTCTCAAACTCAGTTAAATATGTATTTTAAAATAAAAATGTCACTATTAACAGTGCACAAATCGTGTTTACCCTGCAGAATACAAACATGCAAACATTTTATGATTTTTTTGGTATTTAAAGTTTATTTAAACTGTTGTAAAGTAGAGGGACACCACTTGCCACCACAAATGAAGAATGACCCTAATAATCGCATCATGTATTATTAATGTATCACATTAGCCACACCCCCAAATATTTAATATCACGAAAAAGCACATAATGTCCAAGTACTTAAAACGCAAATAAAGCGTGTATGCTTCCAGATATATAAATAAATAACATTTATTGATAATTATAAACATTTATTAGCTGATAGAAATGAGTCGCTGGAGGTTTAAATCAAGATGAGTGAGTGAGAGAGAGAGAGAGAGAGAGAGAAGGGCGGGGCTAAACACGCGCTTCAGGGCTTTAGATGTCGAAGCCCATACTGAACATCCCAGTCCTTAAGAAAAATCTATTTTTTATGTTTTATTTGCAATAATTATCGCGTTAAGCTGTACAGACATAAGCCGTCTAAGTGATGGGGGGCAATGGCAGCTCGCGCCACGTTTCCTTCGACCCTGATTCGGCTGAGGATGAGGAGGGGGTTACTTTCGTGAAGGGCATTAGGGTAAGTGTACTAACAATAAACTTATGGAAAAGTATTTTCTGTTTCCTTTATTGAGTAATTTTAACTATATGCTCTATGTCGTTGTTTATTACCTATGCGTGCTTAACAAAAGTTTGTTGTAACGTACTTGCACTGCAAGAGCTTCAGTGATTCGGTCTTTGAAATGAATTAATTAGAATTACAAGTGAATATTTTTGGGGTGCTGAACAAAATGTCCTGCAGGGCATATAGCTTATGTTAAATATAGCTTATGAACAGGTCATGCATGTTGACCTACTGCATACTAAACATAAATACTGCACTTAGACATGACTGGTTAACTTTTACATTACCTATAGCTTTCAAAACCAGCTGTACTTGAAGTATATACTAGTGATCGTATATCCCACCAACCTTATAGTACTAAATATTATAATGGTACAACTACAGTACTTTTCTTTTCAATAAAACATGGTTCAATCGGATTTTGTTGGAATTTTATATCATGTTTTTGGGTGTGTCCCATAGTAATACCATTGCACATGAATTTGGTTGCCATTGAAATTTGGTATATATCAGTGGTATTTCTAGCTTCCGAACAATATAGTACTGTTGCATTAGTTCTTTCTAATTAATGTACTTCCAACTATTTCCCAGATTATTTGCGATCACTTGAAAAAAATTTGCATAAAAAGAAAGCATTATTATCTGATGAAGATTCATGCATCCCAGGTCAGTCAAATTGCATTGAAAATTTGAAAAAAGATCAGTAAATTAATTAATTTTTTTTTCATAAAATAATCTGGAAAAAGGTTATTTGAGTTCCAAGTGTGACCACCAAACACAAATTTGTAGGTGATGCAAAAATGTTTTCAGTTTTCATCGTAAAACAAAATACTTTGCGTGTTTGTGACCCTGGACCACAAAACCCAGTCATAAGGGTCAATTATTTGAAATTGAGATTCATACATCATCTATAAATAAGCTTTTCATTGATGTACGGTTTGTTATGATAGACAATATTTGGCCGAGATACAACTATTTGAAAATCTGGAATCTGAGGGTGCAAAAAAATTAAAATATTGAGAAAATCGCCTTTTAAAGTTGTTCAAATGAAGTTCTTAGCAATGCATATTACTAATCAAAAATTGAGTTTTGATATATTTACAGTAGTGAATTTACTAAATATTGTCATGGAACATGATCTTTACTTAATATCCTAATGATTTTTGACATAAAAGAAAAATTTATAATTTTCACCCATACAAATTGGCTATTGCTACAAATATACCTGTGCTACTTACGACTGGTTTTGTGGTCCATATTTTAAAAAACAAGTAAAAAGTATATCAATGCTATTTCTCATCTGATGATAAACAGCTTTCACAAAGAGTGATTGATCGTATGAAGGACTCTCCACCTGTGGTTCACCCGCAAGCTTCAACCAAGTCCTCTACCCAGTCAACACCTGCTGTAGCTCCTCTGGTTGAGCAGCTGGTACCAGGTGAACATCATGGACCCATAATCCCTCATCCTCCCTCATATGCCAGTACTTTGGTTCCTCCTCCTGTTTCAGAGCCAATAACACCTTTCGTGCCTTTAGTACCTGGTACTGAGAAAACATCTGCACCACCTTCACCTGAGAATTTTCCAAATCCTCCGCCTACAGGTGATGAGCATGTAGCTATACTTGTACCTGACCCTCAACCCGCTGTGCTGCCTGCTGAACCCATCAATGTTCCTTCACAAGTGTCAAGTGAACCACTAACTGCTCCTTCACCACCTCCTGCCATAACCTCTGAACCTGTAGCCATTCCTCCTCCTCCAACCACAGATCCACTTACTGAACCTGTAACATCTACAGAGTCCTCTGTTGAACCTGTAATTGTATCTTCTGAACCTATAGCAACTCCATCATCTCCTACTTTAGCTGCTCAGCCAACATCTGGTGAGTCCATGGACTTACCTGTTGAACCTGAGGTTTCAAGCTCCCCAATCTCCATACCTGCTCCCATTCAGTCTGTCTTGGAGGAGTCTGCTGTTTCGCAATCTGGATCTGCTTCATCTGTGGTTTTGCCTGATGAAATGCCTTCCAAAATGCGATTGGGTCCAATTTCCACTGGAGAACCTGCAGTTCCTTGTGTTCACCTGGTTGAGGAACCTGTTGTGCCTTCATTTATTGACCAACTCGAGGTCTTTCCACCACAAACACATGTTGGTAAGTTCATAATCTGGTTCATTAGTCTTACCAAAGTCTCTCTGGTTAATGTTTGACTGATTGACCTGCAAAGTCTCAACTTGTATCTCAGGATTTTGTGCAA
This sequence comes from Onychostoma macrolepis, assembly GCF_012432095.1. Taxonomy (NCBI): domain Eukaryota; kingdom Metazoa; phylum Chordata; class Actinopteri; order Cypriniformes; family Cyprinidae; genus Onychostoma; species Onychostoma macrolepis. The sequence goes on from NC_081179.1 coordinate 3,951,234, forward strand.
ATGCATGTTGAACTCAATCTTGAAATCGCAATAAAATGGAAGTTGCAAGTAGTCTTTTCTGTAAAGTGTATTGTTGCATAACTCTATATATAAAGTTGGATATTGGAAACCTCTAACCTGCATACATGTAAAGTGATGTATAGCATATCTCAACTGCTTGATTGCTTGTATCATCGCAAAATGTAAATTATATTATCGCCCAGCTCTAATCTGCTAAATGCAACTATAAGGCATGAAGATATTATAAACAATAACATCATGATTTTCATCACAATTTTCATTAACATCATGATTTTTAAAATAATCTGTATTGTATAAAACTAATATTTCATTTAAAAAAAAAAAAAGAATGGAACATGCATGGATTAATTGTTAGCAATAATATCTATAACATGCATTTAGAAAATAAATGTGTTGAGTTTTCATTTAATGTTGACTTTAACTTCTCAGAAACTTGATTGTGTTTCATAAATTAATGGAAGATCTCCATGCTAAAATATGATATTTCTTCTGTTTAGTGAATGAGGAAAAGCTCAGAAAGCAGATCAGAGAAGATCTCCAGAAGCTCCTGAATGAGGAAATGAAGATGGCAGAGCATAACATGCGACAAGAGTAAAAACTTAACTGATGAAGATGAAGATTTCTCAACAAAATACCCAATAATGCAGTGAGTTTTGGCATCTAAACAGCATTTACTGTGTGTTTTCATAAGGCTGGAGGAAGAGAAAGCTAAAGCGAAGGCCCAGGCTCGAGCTGCAGCCCAACTCCAGATTCAGGATGAGGTCCAGAAGCTTCTGGAAGAGGAGAAGGCATCCTATCAACAGACTCTAGCAGATGCTATTAGAAGGGAGAAGTTGAACGTTCAGGATGAGCATCTCATAACTCAGTATTATGTAAGTCAGCTTCTGCGCACAGTTGTGTGTTTTTATGTATGTGCATCTGAGTATACATGTTTCTTACCATTTAAACAGCTGCTTCTGTCTCTGTGCAATTGAGGCAAAGCCCTCATAACAAAAATATGCTGGTGCCATACTATAAAAATACTAAAAATGAATAGAAAAACACATTTAAAAACAAACAAACAAACACTAGTAATAATGTCAAAAACACAATAAAATTGCCAAACTTTACCAAAATAAAAAATACAAATTGAATGGAAAATGTAAAATAGAAATTGTAATATAACACTAGTAATAATTTCAAAAACACACAATAAAATTGCTAAAGCTTTACCTGAATTAAAAACAAAATTGAATGAAAAAATGTAAAATAGAAATTGTAATATAACACTAGTAATAATTTCAAAGACACACAATACAATTGCTGAAACTTAACCTAAATTAAAAAACAATTGAATGAAAAAATGTAAAATAGAAATTGTAATATAACACTAGTAATAATTTTAAAACACACAATACAATTGCTGAAACTTTACCTAAAAATTTTTTTTTTTATGAAAAATGTAAAATAGAAATTGTAATATAAAATGAATCCATCTTTATTTGGCCCTCTAACTCTAGCACTCTCTATTCTAATTCTATTTGATCTATCTGTCTTCTTTTTATTTAAAAAAACAAAAACACACACACACACACTTCTATAAATTGCATATTTATTCTCTAACTGCTAGCTTTTCTTGAAAAACTAACACTAGCTGTCTTTTTTTCTATTCTATCTACTTGTTTCTTATAAAAAAATAAAATGAAAAAAACCACTAGGTTTCTTTTTTTCTATATTCTATCTACTGGTTTTCTTAAAAAAAAACCCCGAACAACATTGCTACGTGTACTGCGTTAAGCTAACCGAGACTTGTCACAGCACTTGCATATCTTTGCTCTTTTGTTGGTTTTAATTGCTTCTATTGTCCTCAATTGTACGTCGCTTTGGATAAAAGCATCTGCTAAATGACTAAATGTAAATGTAAAATAAAACATTCTAATTATCAATAAAAACTTTAATAGTATCTAAATGATACTATGATAACACTATTATCACGTGCAAAACAACATGTTATGTAACATTTTATCTGCATCCACCTCTAAATGTATCTACATGTGTTGGATTTGCATATTATGAATGTCCAGATGTTAAAAATGCTTGAATTTAAATGGTAGTGCTTTACTGCTTAACTCCACTGTCGCTTATTTCCTTCCCTTTTCTCTTTTCTCCCTTTCTCTGATCTGCTCATGTGTTTCAGTGGATGGAGAGGAAGGTAAGATGTCGAGGCTTCATTTTGCCAGTCACTTGCTTGTTCACTTTTTTAAGAGAAATTTGTGATCATTTCTATTCCAGCTAGATGTGAGTGATTGAATGCTTAAATACAAGGTTAAATTAGTTCTGTTTCATTTGCATTAATTTATCACACATCATTTGTGAGCAAAAACCTTCTGTATATTTATATCAAGAAATGCATGTGCCATTATACTCTCTTTACTGTAGTGTTAATTTAATTTCTCTGGAAGATTTACAGGCTGATGCTTTACATGTTTTATCTTCCCATCAGGCTCAGAAGCTGGAAGAGAAGGAGAAAGATCTGGAAAATCAGGACGCTCTGTTTCGGGAGCAGATTGCCAAGATGCAGAAAAAGGCAAAATGATTAATCTGTCCTTTCATATGCTCTTTGTACCTTTTTCAGAGTGATATCACCACTTCATATGCAGTACAGGGTGTTTATTATAGTTAACTAAAACTAAAACCATAAAAAAAATTCATTACTTGAAATTTTATCTTAAACTTATTTAATTTCAGCTAGTTGCCAAGGTAACATTTCTCATTGTCATTTTGTTTAACTTGATTTACTAAAATGAGAATGAAATAAATATGAATAAAAGCTATATACACTGTAAAAAAAAGTTGAGCGAACTTAAAAAAAATATATATTTATTTAAAAACCTTATTTTTGTGGGAGATTCTCAAATTTTTGTTGTATAAACTAAACTAAACAAGTTGAGCAAACTCAAAAATCTGCTGAAGCTGGTTGCCTTAAAATTTTAAGTTGGCTCAACTTTTTTTTTTTTTTAACAGTGTAGACACATTTAAAAAAATAATAAAAAATTACAAAAACAAGCAAATTTAATATAGCTTTTAACTGAAATGAAAATGAAAAGAGAAAATATACAAAATGAAAAATAATTCAAAATATTAATAAAAACTATATTAGTATCTTTTTGATACTAAAATAACACTAATGCAGTACACTGTGAAAAAAAAAAAAAAAGTTGGGCCAACTTAAAATTTTAAGGCAACCAGCTTCAGCAGATTTTTGAGTTTGCTCAACTTATTTTTGTGGGAGATTCTCAAATTTTTGTTGTATAAACTTATAACGACAAGTTGAGAAAACTCAAAAATCTGCTGACGCTGGTTGCCTTAAAATTTTAAGTTGGCCCAACTTTTTTTTACTTTTTTTTTTTACAGTGTATATTACAGGTGTTGACTGTCTCTTTGTTGTTGTGCAGATGGCTCGGTTCACAAAAGTTACTGCCGAAAATTACAAGAAAGGCTTAGAGGACGCACACAACCGCTTCAGGTGAGCGTGCAAGATCAATAAATCAGTGTTTAGTTTTTCAAATGACATTTATCTCATTTCGCACTCTCTCTAGGCGATGCCAAATCAAACCAGTGTGTTCAGATCTGCAGAGTCAGATACTGAAGTGTTACGCTGAGAATAAAGGTCAAACTATGAGCTGTTCCAACATCGCATCACTGTACATTCAGTGTGTGGACCGCGCCAGACAGGTAAACCACACTGATAAGGCCACTTGGGTAGACATGACATGACTCATATTCAAAATAGCTATTTAAATACCGACTGAGAAAATGTTTTTGCAGTGCTGCTTAAAGGACATCTTAAACTAAGGCTTTAAAAAAAATATTACTATTTTATGTAACTACTATGAATCATTCATGAAAGTTTCATTTCATGTTTTTTCCAGGATAAAAAGCTGAGTACCGGAGGTTAGCTTACTGGACTGAACATCAGATCTGCAGTGTCATGGTGAAAGAAAAAAGGCCATCGCTGCAAACACACACATCTGGACCGATCCTAAAACTCCAGGCATTTAGTTGAACTGTTCATTACACATTTCAGCAGTTTTGAATATGCATTCTTTGGAATATGAGCCATTATTGGACCACTATGGGGAAATACCTCAACTAGTTTCAGACTCTTGTAACTGTGAAGCTAAATGGTTTCAGGTGCTATTGAGTTCTTGCTTTGTGTTTGGAGACATAGTGATTTCTTCTGTGCTCCTTCTTGTTTTAAAATAATGCATAACCAAAAAGTACAAAGCGATGCACAATCTGCTGTCTGATGACAAGTTTTTGCATAGTAAAAAGTTTGTGCCTTTTCCTTTGATACCTAATTTTATGGGTATTTTGGAGAAATGTGATGAAATCCAAGCTCTGCTGCTAAAAGCTGTTCAAATGTGTAAAATGGGTATTAAAGGAATAGTTCACCCAAAAATTTAAATTTGCTGAGAATGTACTCACCTTCAGGCCATTCAAGATGTAGATGACTTTGTTTCTTCATCAGATTTGGAGAAATGTAGCATTACATCACTTGCTCAGCAATGGATGTGAATGGGTGCCGTCAGAATGAGAGTCCAAACAGCTGATAAAACATCACAATAATCCACACCAAAGTCTTGCAAAGTAAAAAGCTGCATGTTTGTAAGAAACAAATCCACCGTTAAGGAGTTTTGAAAAAGTCGTCTCATCTGAATCAGGAGAGAAATATGCAAAGATCAAGCACAGTTCACAAGTGAAAACAGTCCAAAGCTGTTCTAAACAAATATATTGGTGGATTTTGATGCGAGACGATTTTGATGTAAGTTATGGATTATGGACTCAGTTTACAGTTGAAACGCTTTAACAACAGATTTTTGTTTTCACTTTAATTGATGGACTGGAGTGGTGTGAATTACTTGTGGATTATTGTGCTGTTTTTATCAGCTGTTTGGACTCTCATTCTGACGGCACCCATTCACTGCAGAGCATCCATTGCTGAGCAAGTGAAAATTTCTCCAAATCTGTTCAGATGAAAAAGTACCTGAATGGGTGAAATGATGAAAACCGAGGTTCTAGGTATCTAGGTTCTTTGTTGTGCAACTTTAAATACCATGTTTCCACTAGATGGCGCGGTAGCCCACAGTCTGTGGCCAGAGACTGAACGTCATTCTAATATTCTTGGTGTATTATGGAACCGGTCTAGAAGGTTAAAAGGACGACCAACCCTCTCAGTAATGCCAAGCCTCTGATCAGCAAAATATCAATAGTTTTGGTATGAAACAAACATGAAGCAGTGACCTTATTATCCAGCTGGTTCATTTGCATTTATAGCTTGTTGTCAGGTTTATTATTTTATTTAACCTCTATATAGTACCAAAGGGGCTGTAGTTCTGTCAGTGCAGTATTGTATGAGAGGGTGAAATGAATAAGAAATCATGTTCACCTGACTCTTGCATCCTCTGATAAATGTGTCCTACCAGCATGAACACATAGCCTAGATACAGCACAGCAGTTCATGCAAATTTCACATCGCTCACACTCTCTGCCTTTTCCACACTTTATGAAAGCATGTCTGATGCAATATTCTTGGATAATATGGACCTAATTATTGAAATCAACATCGACTGGCTCCTGGCTTAATGTTTTATTAAAATGTTACTTAAGGGTTCAGTCAACCTCATTATGTTTCAGAACCTTATGTATGAACACAAATGTATACAATTTTATGTAGATGTCACTCTTTTGCATGCAATTTGTTATATTTTATATAACAGCTTCTGAGCCCAATTTATTATATTATTTATATTTTACGAAGTCATTCAATAGCTTTATTTGAGAAGCAGATTAAAATTGAAGTTATTTGTTAAAAAGCTTTCCTTTAAGTGAGCTGATCATTGAATCAGGGAGTTAAACTCAAGAAAAAGATCAGTCTGATTCACAAATTAATCATTTTTCGACGGAATTGACCACTGTATGAATAACCATAAACAAATTGTTGGTGTGGCACCAAGTTGAATTACTAAAATGAACAATACTAAAATTGAAAAAAAAAAAATAACAACAGAACATAAAAATGTACTTAAACGTAAAAACTGAAAATATAAAAATAAAAGCCAATTCAAAATATTCATAAATACTGTAGTAAATAAATATCATTAAAATAAGCTTTCATCCTCTTATTTTCATTATATAAAAAAGCATCCAGGATATTTGTCAAAAAAATCTAATTTTGTGGCACAGAAGAAAAAAAAGTTTTATGAATAATCATAAAAAACTAACTGAATAAACTAATAAAATAAACTAAATAAAATATGTCTAAGCTGAAGTACTGAAATGAATAATACTAAAACCGAAATAACTGAAAATAAATTAAACCAAATAGAAATTAAACAAATACTGATAATCACAAAAACACAACAGAATGACAAAAACTTAAACGAAAATAAAAACTGAAAATATGAAAATGAATGCTAATTCATAAAAACTATAAAAGTATATTAATAGCATAGAAATAATAATTTTCTAACTCACACAAAACATGGCATAAGTCAGGTTTGGAACGACATGAGGGTGAGTAAATGATTTCAGGGTGGACTATCCCTTTAAATACATATACGAAAATGGTAGATATTTAATAATAGAAAAGATCTATATTAAAATCATGGCATTTGACAGTTTTAGTATTCTCTATAGTAGCCGTATTCATTTCATTCCACAGTTGCACAGTGTTGCTTCTGGGCAATGAACATTTAAGCAATCATAACATGCAAATTATTTATACAACTGTGAATTTAAAATGAAGTTTATTCGCTAACAAATGTGAGCCATATTTTCAGCTTTTTTCCACTGTTTGTCCTCAAGATGTTTTTAAGGACTGCTTGGATGCAGTGTGACCAAAAAATAACTTTTAATTGGTTTAAATCCGAACTTGTTCCTTCGTTACGAACTATTTTATATGCATCAAGTGCTTGTAAACTGGGCTTGTTACCCAGAGAGAAATAGACGGTTCAGGCACTTACCGATGGCTGTTTGCAAACCTGGAACCACAACATCGTCCTCTGCCCCTGTATCCTTAAATCTAGCTTGACATGAGCTTTATATCTGAAGAAAGATTTAACACAGGTGACATTTACAAAACCCTTGTGGTACATTGACTGTTTATAGAGGGTTTGATGATTCTCAATTACAGTTTTATAGGACGATCTGAGAGGTGCGAATCTTATGAGAGCGAAGTGTGACGAAAGGTCACCGCCGCATATTGAGCCACTTGTTGGTTGTTTGAAGTGCCGTCACTTGGAAAGGGTCACCGTGTGACCTGAATTTTACAACACCATGAAACCGGCTTCAGATGTCTGCAGAGGGCATTTCAAATCAAACATATGATTTTATCCCAGCAAATAACAGGACTCAGTAGGTGTGACCCATTGACGCCGCAGGATGCTGGCTTGATATTGCTTTTGTAGAGGTCGTTGGGGAACAAGACAGAGTTTGGATGCAAAAGAAGTGCTCAAATTTTAATGTACAGTATAAGAGCTTTCAGTAGATTCTAAATGGCGTTATTAATGGCGAATTGACACCATATCTTTGGCTGCGTTGTTTTCCCACAAATTTGGCCCATTTAAGACAAGTGCACTTTACCTGTCATCCAGGCTGGTGTATGAGCATCTCAAAAGCCTTGTTATCCTTCTCCCGTGGTTCATAAACCTCTTTTCTCTTCTGCAGCACTCTATTGGGATTGCTTGAATGGTAAATTATAAGTAATATTTATTGCAAAACAGCTGGATCTTTAATTACAGAATAACCAGTCAGTAATTGCTCTGATTTTAAGACTCACGTGGCTTACAGTAAGTACACTGTTCACGTTGAGTTAGACTTATTAAAAGTTGAATAAGTCAAAAATAGTAAAACGTAAACTAAAATTAAAATAACTATTTTAAATATTAAAATAAAAGTAACAACATTCATAATTGCTACAATAGTATGTAAATAATAATTTTAAAAAATACCTCAAACACACCTTGCAGCCAGTGAGGATGAATTTGCATGTTTTGTTTTATGGTTTATGTCATGTTTTTATATTATTTCATGGTCTTTGTCTCATCTTATCCAATTCAGACTGCAAACTTGTGAATCAACTAAAAGTATTGTTTCAGAAGTGTTGTAGTGCAAAATTTTGAACTGTTAAGCGATTTCTATGTAAATTCGGCTTGGCTTTGGTTCATTTCATTCTTGACAATGCTAAATAATTCCCACTGAACATTCTCGTAATGGTGCACAATAGACCTCTAAGAGCTACAGTGCTGACCTGGGAAAATATTCATTAATATGTATGCGGATTTGGTGAATGGGAGCTTAATTTTAGTGTTTCAGTGAATGCAAAATGAGGGACGTTTTGTCCTTGACAGCCATGCCAGAATGAAGCAGACGTTTCCTCAGATTTGACTGCTCTAAAACAATGATATTTGCAGTATCTTCCCTCCTTTTCTTGATGAATCACAAGGCTTTGCAGGGTTACCATCTGTTAAATTTTGGTCTGTTCCTCATGCAAAGTGACTTCAGAAGACTCGGAGTGCAGCAACACAAGGCAACTATTGTAAGTGCTTTTTGGTGTTTTGTTCTTTTCTTTTTTTTTGGAGCTTAACATATGAATTGCTTTATGATGATTCGTCAATAATTCTCCTGTTTTTGTTCCACAGAAATGATAATCTCTTCATATTCACACACGACGACATAACATGGATGTGTTATCACGATGACTTTTGTAAGTGCTTTTTGGGGTTTTGTTTGTGTTTGGAGCTTAACATGTGAATTGCTATGTGATTATTAGTCAGTAATTCTCCTTTTTTCTTCCACAGAAACAATATTCCTACACAAGATGATCGCAGCATCTGCGTTCAAGTCAAAAAGCAGATGGATTTCATCTTTTTCCCCACCTAGTTTATTATAAATACATGTATACACAGGCTACAAGTCATAAATGAGATACATAACTGATAAAGAGTATTTACAAATCTCAGTTTTCATGTATTTACAGTACATACAGTGGTTTATAAAGGACATGCACCATGTAACTGCAATAGCATCAATCTATGAAACCTATCATATTATATTCCAAGATAGTTATAAATTGTAACCGATTCTTCGATATCTGCTCATTTAAGACTAATATTCACATAACATGGTTCCCTTTATGTATAACAGTGCTTTTATGAGAACTAGTCCCTGTTCTGGAGGTCGTGAAGTGGTTTTAATCTGCATCTTCGGATGATAGACATTTCTGCCTGGCTTCGTGATCGTTAAACGTCACTTTCTTATTCCGTTTGGGATCGATCCAGGAGTTTCGAATCACCGCATTGTTCGGCAGCGGATCCGCCTCGATGATGGAAACCACCCGTTTCTTCATTTTACTTTTCAAGACTTTCTGGAACTTCTGCCTCGTGAAGGCGTACAAGAGAGGATGGAAGACCGTGGTGCCGTAGGCCATGACCAGAAAACCCAGTCGAAGCTTGACAGTGAGGTCGCTGGGGCCTGCGCTGAGGATCACAGTGTTTAAAACGGTGATGGGTGTCCAGCAGAGGAGGAACGTGGAGATGATGAGCAACGACATGCGGAAAACGCGCTTTTGGCGCTCACGCCGCTCCCGGTGGCGTTTGACGGCCCTTCGCAGGGCGATGATCACCGAGACGGACGTGCGCATGCCGAGCGGAGCGTTTCCGCGGTTGCTGCTCTGCGAGGCGTCCGTGATCTCGGGCAGCTGTTGCTCAGATGTTGACATAAGGGAGAAGTTCTTTTTTCTCCTCATCTTTTCTTCTTCTTCTGCGTGGCGTGGAAGCGTGTACCAATGCGGATGTTGAGCGCCTGCAGGATCTTGGTGTACGTGACTAACATGATGACGGCAGTCAAACAGAAAATTGGGATTTGGGCCACTAGGTGGTAGTACAGACCAAGTTCGGTGTAATATTCGTTGACATGCACAACGGCGGTCTGATTGGCTTTTGTGGGCTCCAGTCCGAAGAATCCCACCTCGATAAATGGCACCAAGAAGCTGAAGAAGGACAGCACCCAAATGCAACCCAACAGAGCCACCGCTCGTCCCATAGTCAGCACACGATTGGCCGGTTTAACGGAGATGTCGTATCGGTCCAAAGTGATGGCTAGCACGTTTGCCGCCGTAGCCACGCTTGCGAAGGACACGCAGGCCTCGTGGAAGCAGCAGACGAGCACCGTGTCACCTTGCAGCGATAGCATCAACACGACAATCGTCAGAGGGATGCAGCAAACACACACCAACACATCCAGCACGTGGAGGTTCATGGTGACGATGTTGCTCACGGAATTGACCAGGTTGGACTTCATGCAGTAGAGGGCCAGTACGGTCAGGTTGCTGCTCAATCCCAGGACAATCTCCAGCATGAGGAATCCGGTCAGGGACACCTGGAAGCTGAGTGGGTAAGGGTAAGGGCCGGCCGCCGTCATGGCGGGACTCACGGACTCGGTGATGTCGAGGACTGTAACGTTACTCATGATGCTTTCTTCCTCCGTTGCGGGAGGGACGTGCATTATCCTAAAAGGTAAAAACAGCAGGATGCATAGTCAGAGAAATGTGTAGGAAGACCAGACACTTTGAACAGCATTGAGTCATTCGGTGTTGAATTGAGAATCCATTAGAATTCCAATTCGGTTGCCAAATTGGAATATATGTAGCAAGCAGAATTGCAATTCAAATTTCAATGTGAGAATTACAAGGAAATGAAAGTCAAATGAATTCAAACAACTGTAATTTTTCCTAGAAATTCAGTGTTTGTCAAGACTAACTTTGAAAAATGAATTCTAATGTTTGACAGATAGACTCGTTCACTCTGAATTAAGTATGAATTTTGCATAACTCTGCTTGTTGATGTGATACTAATCTAAAAGGTCACTGCTAAACAACATTCACATTTACGAATTTGGCAGACGCTTTTATTCAAAGTGACTTGCATTTTTATTCAAGGTGCACATTTATCAGTTCTTGTTTTCCCTGGGTTTCAAACCCATGACCTTGGCATTGTTAGTGCCATGTGCTACTCTTTCAGCTACAGGAAACCCAAATGAAATTGTCTGTAATGGCAATAACATGTTATGATTCAAGAAATCTGTTGGGGTCCCACCTATCGAGACCAACAAAACCATTAGATAAAGAGTGTTTTTCTCTTGTTCTGAACTGAAGACCAGGCCCACATGGTATCAGTGGTAAATTATTGCTGGATTCACATCACTGCCTCTACATCTTCAAAGTCCATTTAAATATTTTAGCTGATTTGATATCGTTTTCATCTCTTAATGACCATGTTTTACTCCATTTGCCTAGAATTTGGCAGATTTTCAACAAGGATCTGTTCAGAAAATGCACAAAAATGTCTGCAGATTCCCTCTGGGCCTGCTAATGGATTTACATTTGATGTTCGCGTGCAGGTTGACTAATAATGCATTGGACATTCTGTGTTGGGCGCTGCTATGAATAGACACACTTTAGCTATTATTTTTGTCCACAATGCATTTTCATTTGTTGTGCAGCGATGGATTGCTCTGTTTACAAATGAGACTGTCTTTAGTGCTGGGTTTCATTCATCACCAAGAGGGAGAATTTAAAGAGAGAGAGAGAGGACCGCTGAGATAATAAGTATGAACCTGGTTTTTGTAATTTACTCCAATGTAGATGGATGCTTCAAGGTGCCAACACGGAAATAATAACTCTTTGTGTTGTGATGTAGACTGACTGACACAGTGGAGTGAAACCAAATGGAAACTCTAATGACTTCATGAGCTAAAACACAACACCTCACAGATCATCAAGCTTGTTTTCTGGACGTCCTTGACGACTAATGACAACTGTCCAATAGTTTATTTTACACATTTGTTGACTTACCCTTCCCCTTCCAGCTTCTTTCTCAGCCTCGGGAGTCAGTGGTCGAGTCGGGATAGTCTGGAAGGGGTACAACTTGTACATCAGCCTCAGGCATGGCCTTTCAAGGAAGGATTCTGCACTTCTTGATCCTCGTAATCCAAGCGATTTTCTCGCTTAATGGTCAGGGAGGACGATTTGGCAACAATTTCTTAAATTTTTACTAAACCGAACAATATGTTTGATCCCCTGCCATGTCCAGAACTAACAAAGAGGTGTCATTCTCATTCTCTTTCAGAGGTTTCGCTCTTGTTTGTTTAAGAGTCCAAAGAAAATGGCGAGTGATTCAGCGATCAGCTGTCAATTTCTCATTTCTAAACTAATTTGACAACTGAAAACGATTGTTTTGATTGATTATTATATCCACATTGGGGTTAGGAAGTTGCGTTCATCTCCCTCGATACCATTAGGATGAAGAAATCCAGTAACCTGGTCTCATACTGTTCCTTCAACACTGATGTATTCCCGTTATTGCATTTTTATGGGCCCTAGAAGGTGATAAATCCACATCGATTTGCGTTTGCTGATTTGCATGTGCCATCTGCCGAAGAATCCAAGGTCACTGAATTGTTTAGGTCAGCATGAGGGGGTGGTGCATTCTGGGTGTTAGAAATGTAATTTCCTGTCCCCTCGCAGAAGGTGACCTTTAGGCTGCGTCGTCAACGTTGTCCGAAGCACATGATAAAACCACTCCGCATCCGTGGTGTGCATGGGAATGACTTCACCTGGGAAATCCACTCTAGGGAATGTCCCTGCAGGCCGGAGAGACTCAGCGCTAGTGATGGGTAAGATGGGCCGCACTGCACTTTAGAAGCAGTTTTCTTCAGCTCTTTAATCCTACAGTCCTGCCAAGAAAAAAGCAAGAAGTATTGATAAGTGAACAATCAATTATTCATTAAGCCTGCATCCAATCCATCATCAAGTAAAGACTTCCATGTGTTATCCATTCATCTTTCCCAAGCGGTCTGCGGAAATGCACAAGCTCTGGTCTTGCTTAACGTCCATGCGAAGGTACATCTGTGAACCTGCAGGGGTTGATGGATGGGCCCGTGCATCTTGGGAACAATCTACAAACACTCATTTCCAAAGCAGTGCCTTTTAGGGAAGGTAACACAAGCACCTGTGTTGTTTTATGTCTGTAGTTTCTCACATCATTTTTCAGTCGAGAATACGGCTCGATCACGTGTAACGAGGTGATTGTGTTCCAGCCGTGAATGAGACTTTGCACTGTAAATTTTTCCCAGATGTTACAGTCCAGCAGACTTTGACAAATCGGGGGAAACCGTAAACAGAATCGATCGGGTTTTGGGGCAAAATTTGTCAGCGGAGACGTGGATCAATAGACTAACTAAACTCAGATTGTTGTTTACAGGCAGCGACAAGATAATCACAAAATGTAGACGTTGAGGAGGACACGTCCCCGCAGATATTCAGATTAGCCATCAAACTGGAGTTTTCAATGACAAATTCTTAAACTATTACCTACGGTTCCTTCAGTCATGAATATTTGGTTGCATTCTTGCAATATGCATCTTTTATCCTTCGTTTTGTTGATTTATTTAAGTTTAATTTACTAGGGCAACTCCAATTTTGACAGATTGCTCTCTAAAAGATGCTGGTGTCACCCAGGGAGCCATATATCTGCTATCTTCTAAGTTTCGACATCTGCTTTTTTGCATTATAACTGTTTAAATGGCTTTGTATCCAAAGCCTGAGTGGCATGCATATTCGTTCAATCACATTTGATCTCCAAAGTTATTCAATATCGCCCTCTTACCTTTGCGCTCCCGGAGTTCTCATCTGTCATACAACGTAGAGTTGCTACAGCTTCACCAAAGCATCATCTTAGATCCACAAGTGCATCTTCTGCACACACTTTTGCAGCCGTTGCATGTCAGTGCGTCGTAAACCTGCTTCCCCCCTGAGGAGCGTGAATCAAATGCTGTCCATGCAAACTGTCAGCAGTGCCAGCGGAGTGAAACAGATGTCCTCTGACTTTGATCTACTGTCCTGCTAACTGTTTCCTTCACTGTCTTGCTGCTTTTCCTCTGTCTTGATCCCACATGCTCTCTTCAGTCTGTGATGCGTTGAAGTGTTGCCGTTGCACCCCTCTGTTGCGCCTCCTCATCTTCGCTTGTCCCCATCTCTCTCTCTCTCGTCCGTTCCTTCTCTATCTTAGTCTCCCTCTCTCACTCACTGCGGCGGTTTTGCAGTGTTGCTCCCTGCTCTGATTGGTTTGTCGTAATGGGGTTAACCCTTTCCTCCCCAGAGAGTGGGGTTGCACTCTTCCTTTTGTTTTCTTGTCGTTCTCTCCATCCAGCTTTTCCCTCCATCCTGCGATGGCAGCGCAGTCTCGGCTGCATCTGTCAGTCCCTGCGGAGATGCTTGGGGTTCTATTTAAGCACTGTGTCGGAGTTGCATGTTTTCATTCATATTTGATGCCGTGCTCTGTGATGAAAGTGGATAGGGGTCTACTGGGAAAAGGACACAAAAAGAGTGTGGCTCTGTTCCAAACCTAGTGAGCTGCCTACATAGGCAGCATTTTATGGCGTACAGGCAGTTTTTAAAGACTGTTGCTTCTATGATACCTCATTTGGCAAAATTTTAAAGCAGTATCACATGTATCGGTAACGAAGAAGGCAGTCCCAGAATGCATTGCAATGAGTGGGAAAAAAAATTATCCAAGCGAATTATATAAGTCATTTGTTCAATAACGGAACATAGTTATACAATTTAGACATGAAACGATATAAAAAAAATACTGTCTGATACCAATAATAATTTCTTTCATGTATACACACACAATATTTAAATACAAATGTATGTCTACGTGTATTATTTTCAATTAATAATATTTACTATACTTAGTATATAAATACTAAATATTTAGAAAAAATGTACATAATAAAATTATATATAATATACTTATATTTGTGAGATTTGATCACATCTACATTTAAGGTTATTATAAAATATATATCTACATGTAATATTTTAAATAAATATTTACTAAACATGAATATATTGATTATACTCAATATACATTTTCAATATGAAAATATTAATTGTGAGAAAAATATAAAGATGTATATATATATATATATATATATATATATATAAAAGTACAATTATGTAATGATATTATGATTTCATATTTATTTTGAGATGTGCTAAATATTATGTTTATCTAGGTAAATTATTAGTACCTTTAAAGATTAACATAGTTAATGGTTTTGCAAAGGTAATCTAAATGTACAATTAGAGGAAATACACAATTACATATCTAACACTGACCGATAAATTAAAGAATGTCAGCCGATATCGACCGATAACCAATATGTACCACTATATTGTGCATCCGTAAATAAAAAAATAGTTCAGGCTAATTAAACACACATGATTTTACCCAATATTTGTGTGTGATATAGTGTATTTTTAGATTATAATGTCATTAGCAGCATATTGAATTCAACTGTACCTCAGGGCTCACGTTGACTTGTATGCTAATTGTATGATGTAAGAGTTGCTGCCTATGTAGAGCAAATTGTTCACTTACGAGATTCTATTTGTAGTCATCTGTGTTGGCAGTATAGGCAGCTCACTAGCTTTAGGAACGGTGCATGTGTGTTTGATTTAGATGATGGGAACACTTAGTCTGTGTGTAATATGTAGAGGAATTGTGATTGATAGTTTCAATTAAGCCGGCCTGTCAGCTGGCAGAAGGAGCAGTCTTTCTCAATTCGTTTTGTTTGGCTCATTTGGCAGGTAAGGGGGGCGTCTAAAGTGACAGTCACTACAAGAACGTGTGTGTGTGTGTGTGTGTGTGTGTGTGTGTGTTCACATTTGAAGCACATGTTGGCATGCAGCTCTCCACACGTTCTGATTCTGAAATGCACATGTTGTATTATTAAGTGGTAAACAGCTTTCTATAGACACGGCAGCAGCGCTGCTGAAAACTTTGCACTAAAGACAGGCTCGATATTTCAGCTGCCATTAATATTTCAGCATGCTTTCCCAGCAGCCTTCCAACACTGCAGAATAATATTCTGTTATTCCTAACCATTTTTCTGTGTTGATTTTTAGAGGGAAATGACACTAGCGTACAGCGTTGTGTGTGCTGTGAATAAAAATGTATGATGAATATTATAAATAACTCTTTTGATTGCCATATATATTGTTCCTCCCTCCACAGTCACGTGTCTCAATATATGTGCGGTTATATGAAAAACAGACAGATGAAGGCTGTGAAAAGAAAAAAGAAGTGCAGTAAGTATATTTTACAGATAAGTTCACTTACAGTACTGTGGTGGGTACCATGGCACAGTGATGGTGTCAGATGGTAAGAATACGATGGTACTTTTTGGTCCTGTTTTCTAACTGATTCTTATGGTACTCTAAGCAAGGTACCATGGTACATGTCCAAAAAGACCAAAGTAATGTAATTTACCATATTGATACCATAGGATTTTCATGGCACATGTCCAAAAACATGATACAAGCATGGTGCCACATCTGTAAAATGCCATAGTATTGTGATTACAATATTCATATCGTAGTTTTTTTTATGGTAACCTAAGCTAGGCAACACCACAAGTCTCTTATGCTCAATGCTCATGCTGCATTTGTTTGATCAAAAATACAGTAATATTGTGAAATATTTTTACAATTTAAAATAACTGTTTTCTATTTGAATATACAGTAAAATGTAATTTATTCCTGTCATGCAAAGCTGAATTTTCAGCATCATTCTAATATGCTGATTTGCTGCTCAAGAAACATTTATGATTATTATCAGTGTTGAATACAGTTGTGCGGCTTCATATTTTGGTGGAAACCATGATACAGATGATTTTTGATGAATAGAAACTTCAAAAGAACAGCATTTATTTGAAATTGTATTATATTTCAAAATATACCATGGTTTTTCCGTTGTACATGTACTGGGTTTATGTTATACAACATATCTTTTAGTCATATTAATATAAATGAACATATTTTGACTTAATTATGCAAAGAATACACGGTAACACTTTATTTTGATGGTCCCTTTTGAACATTATTTTGACATTAAGTAATGTTGCAACTATATGTCAACAAACTCTCATAATAGTATTAATAGACTGTCTGCTTCATATCTGCTAACTCTTTATTGTGTTGGTCTCCCAACAGACACTCTACTGACTATAAGTAACTTTGCAAGTACATGTCAACTTAATCTAACCCTAACCCTACCAGTCAACTAATACACTACTAACACTCTAATGAGAGTTAGTAGAAATGTAGGTGCAGTGTTACTTATAGTCAACAGAATGTGTTAAAGGACCATCAAAATAAAGTGAAACCGAATACACTAAGTTGAACGCACTGTGGTGTAGTGGAGTTGTTGTGTGCCATTCTCTCAGACAGTCGCTCTCTAAAAATTTCTGTCGTTTTTTAACTGGAGTTTACCTCAGAAATCTGGTCTGGTCAAAGAGACAGACTCGACTGAATTTAAGCTGCACACTTTTCTGGAGTGACAGACAGACAGCTGGGATTTCCAGCACTCAAGCTCAGCATCGATCCGTCCGCTATCGCTCTGGGAGCAGAACTGCAGAAAACCCTTTTGGACTTCTGATTTTTCTCGGCCTGGCCATGCGAGAGGGTCGTTTGGCGGTGCCAGAAATCAGTTTGAGGAAGGCAGAGATCTCAGCAGCGGCTCTTTTATCTCTCTCCTGCAGTGCCACTCATGCTCTTTGTAGCCGGAGTGTTCAGTCTCCCAGTAGATTAGCAGAACGCTAATAGAGCCGCCTGCCTTTGTGTTACTGAAGTGGCGGCAGTGTTTTAATCACTCGTCTCTTAATACGCACTGTAAATCTGAACACTTTCTCGGCTAAAGCGGCGAAAACGAGAGAGAACTGGAGTAGAAAATGTCTTTATGTCTTTAGGTGAAAGAAGGACACTTCCAAAAGGAATAAATTAAAGTTAAATGTTAGTTGGGACGATCATTCAGACATGGTTATGTAGAGCCCGGTCTCATGAAAATGCATATAAATAGTGCGGCAAATAAAAACAAAAACTCGTACACAAAAATTGACTTTGGCATCCATATAATACGCAGCTATCGCGTGCATATGATATGAAATTTGTTGGCGTGCATATGATACGCATCTATCCCACAACGTCAAAAAACACGCCAAGGTCCATTTTTGCGTATCAATACCAAGAGTTTTTATTTTTATTTGGCGTACAACATTAATGAGATCGGGTTGTTTTGTAAATCAACCAGTGCTGATTAACGTACTCATTTTATGTCATCTATTTTGATGCCGTTGTTCATTGACACCATGTTGTTTTTAGTGTGAATATATGGGTTTAATTTAAAGCTGTCCCCCTAATCGAGATCCTCTTTGTTTTTGTGCCAGATAAATACTGTCGTGACTGCATAAAGAAATTAGATCATCTGATCTTCCTTCATTGATCTAGTGTAGTAAGCTACTTTTTTTTTGTTAACAACTTTTGACAACTTAAGTTGTCAAATTTTTTATGCAGTAGTATAATAGGCTTTTAATGAAGCTACTCAACGTTCCTTCGTTACTAGTTCTCAAGTGACGTTTTTGAATTAGTAACGGAGGCTTGGGCTCAGCTGTTAAACTGTCAACTTTAGATTTAAATCCGTGGTGGAAGGAAGTAGTTCTGCACAAAAGAGGGCTTTTTATGTACACACTCGTGCCGTAGAACTGTTGTATAAACGTAATATCACACTCGTAGATGTGAGATATGGCTGAATATTGGCATGCTATGATTACCTACGTAGTCACTCATCAATCAATGAATCAAAATTTTTCAGTCCTCTTATTCAGTGCTAAATGTTAATCTCTGTGCAATCAATAAATAATAATTGGTTGTGGGGCTCTGCTAATGTGCTTATACTTCAGCTGGCGACTGCATTTATAAGCCTTTTGATGTTTAAGCAAACAAATAACTTATCTTTGTTTGCATTTATGACACTCTAAATCTGATTTGTGTGTCATACCCTGTAGCCTGAAGTGATTAATCTTTATTGTTGAAGCTTGTAAATTTGATAATATGGCCAGTGAGGCAAGACTGTTTTGTCTGTGCATAATTGTGGCCTCTCTCACTCTCTTTTTCTTCCTTGATGTCTCATTGCATCATCTGTTCTTATTATCATGTTATGAGATTTGTTTACTGTATGTGTTCTGTGTCATCTCTGGTCCTCTGTGATGTCAGACTAATTGGTCACATTAATTAGTGCTGGTGAGGTCACATGCTGTGTTGTTATAATTGTATTTATGAGATTAATGGCTTTACGTGTTGTTAAAAAAAATTCAATTAAAGAATTATGGTTGATGTTAATTATTATTGGTTGTAAGTTGTAATAGTTAATGTTGACTAAACATTTTGCATTTTATGTATTGTTGATGAAGCTTGCTAGAAAAAAAAAACATTTAGCAGGTTTATGAGGTTTGTATGAAAAATTATTTTTTTCTTCACTCACTAGAAGAATAATTTGCAGCTTCCATACCTAATTTCCCTCCTTATTTTTTGGATCAGTGCCGAAAAAGCTTCATGTAGCCTATTTGTCAGTAATTTTGTCAAAAAGAGAGAAAGAAATATTAAATTGCCATATTAAAATTACTTAAATTACAACTTCCAAGTTCATAAATCCAAACTTCCCAAAGAGGACTCAAATGCAGCAATAATCTAGTGAAAATGGAGAACCAATCATACCTGAAATCATACAGTCATTATGTTGGAAATGATTGCATTTCATATAAATTGAGGTGGATGCAATTTCGGTTCAGTAGACAAAGTAAATGTGCTTTTTCTGAGGCCTTTTGTTGGTTTCAGTTGGTTTCACAGCCTGGCCAGTCTTTGTTGGTTGGACAACTGGTCTACCATTCTGACCGGACAACAAATGGCTAAAACCTCTCAAAACCTTTCAGACCAGAACAGTTTGACCAATGGAAACCATCATGGGCTGCGTTTCCCAAAAGCTTAAATCTCTCTGACAGAGACGGATCTAGATTCAGTGGTAACAGAGATCAATATATCAAAGAAAATACAGAAGTGATCAGATAGTGCTACATCCTTAATAACAATGGATGAAATATTTAGACCTCTACTGATGAGTAAATCTAGAGTGTGTCCACGATTGTGTGTGGGTCCATGCTGAATCAGGTCAAAAGTGTTTAAAACAGTAATAATTTATTTTGTAGTTTTGATTTCTGCATTATCTATATGTGAAGATTAAAATCCCCTGCAATAGTAAAACAGTCAAACTCTGAGGAAATCATTGATAACAGTTCTGTGAACTCTTCAACAAAGGCTGGAGAGTGTTTTGGAGGCCTGTAAATAATGATAAACAGAATGCGTGGAGCACCTTTCAGCACAATACCTAGGTATTCAAAGGACAAATACTGACCAAATGACACTTGCTTGCATTGATAAACATCTTTAAATAGAGCAGCTACACCTCCACCTCTCCTAACAGTCCTGCAGACACTCATGAAAGTAAAGCTAGGAGGAGCTGTTTCATTTAGGACTGCTGCACTGCAGCTGTCTTCTAGCCATGTTTCATTTAGAAACATAAAATCCAGGTTGTTTGTGGTTATTAAATCATTGATCAGAAATTATTTATTTTTTAGTGAGCGAATGTTTAAAAATGCTAACTTGATGGAATTACATTTTGTCTCTACAGCAATCTTAGATTGATGCATTATAGGCCGCAGATTAGATGGGTCAGCCGTACGTTATAAAACAGAAATATAGAAGGCTACAGGCACACTGGGTTCCCGCTTGTTCTGTAAACATTTGTGAAAGTTGCTTCTAATATAGCGGGGACCCGACACATATCACTGAGAGCTGTTATCAGTTGTTTTTGGTTGACCTACAGCCGATGGAGGAGGGTTTGGGCACTGGCGTTGTGGCAGCGGTCGAAGAGCTCTCACAGGAGGAGGAGGGAGAGCTGGGCCTGCTGTCTTTGGTGGTTGTGGGGCCCGCCGTTTTTTTAGTTGATAACTGGGGGCTTGCAGCGAAAGAGTTTGAGAGTTTGGTCCCAGCATAGACCAGTTCCTCCATTTTCTGTGAGAAGCTTAGAAGTAGAGATGCTGGAGAGAGGGATAGTGTGTCTGGTGAGCGGGGCTCTGGCTCTGGTGTTTCCGGTGGCTGTGATATGTTGTCCTGGCTTCCCTGGCTGTTTTCCAGAAAGTCGTCCTTGGGTGCTGAGTCTTGGAGCTGTTGTAGTACGTCACAGTCTGTTTGTGATGAGCTGTGTGGGCAGGGCTCAGCCGGGATAGTTTCCATGAGCAGAGCTTGTTTTGGCTGCGTGGTGTTATCAATGTCCTTGTGGGATGTGTCAACCACATGATGACTCTGAAGCTGATATGAAGTCCTCTTGCACCAAGTTTGTTTGGGTGGAGGCCATCCAGTTTAAACAGCTGTCTATGGCCCCAGAAAAGACTGAAGTTGTCGATGAAGTTGACTCCTTTTATACTGCAGGTTCTTTGTAGCCATGTATTCAGCCCAAGCAGCCGTGAAAACATATTAGTTCCCCTTGCTGGGAGTGGTCCACTGATGAACGACTGAACTTCAAATCTTTGAAGTGTTTCAGAGAGTTCACTGAAATCCTTCTTAAGCAGTTCTGACTGCTCTTTCCGAATATCATTCTTCCCCACATGGATGATGATTCGATTTGCAGGCTTGTGCTTCATCAGAATGTTTTGTTGTTCACATCAGAGACGGTTGCTTGAGGAAAGCAGCATGTAGTTGTAGTCCTGCTACTGATGTTTCTGATAATAGAGTCACCCACTATCAGAGTCCTGGGCTCGGCTGTGCTCTGAGCTGAGTGCCGCTGTCTGCTCGACCTCGAGCGTCTGTTAGTAGCGATGTTAGCTGCTGGCTGATACGATCTATGTTCAGTCACATTTGGGAATTCCTCACCCACATTCATTAATACTTCAAATCTGTTCTCAAGATGTATAGAGGGTTGTAGAATACCAGTGTTTACAAGTCTTGTCATAGCCGTATCTGGGCTAGAGGATGCTATGGCAGCAATACGAGATACTCGTGACAATCTGATGTCTCAAGTGCCTTTGGGTCTCGCTCCCTATTTGTGCCATCGATTAGTCTGTCGATCAGTTTCGGCTTGTTTCTCTACACTTGGTATAAACTGTTGAGATTCACAGGACTCACCGGCTGTATGCTGCGGGGGTCCATGATTACCATCTGCTGTGTGTTCCACCTGTTTTGGAAGTCCAGCAAATAACTTTGCTTCAAGAACCACAATCCTTTGTAGAAGTCTGTGGCAGTTCATGCAGCAAGTAGATTCCACGAGAGGCATTTTCTCTCGTCTGTTTGAACGTAGACAGCTGTGTTTTCCCGTCTCCAGAATGTAAACTGCTGGCAGTGGGAGGCAAAGAGTTTCTTTTCCAGAAAATGCGTTCTTTGAGCACTGTGCTGATCTGCTGAAGTTAAAATCTTAGAGAAATCTGAGAAAAGTACATAAATAGGGAGCAAAGCGCAGAGCTATAAGCAAGAGCGTCCGAACAGTAGCGAAGCCGGAAGCAGAATCCTGCTCGCCGTTTCTGTATGAGGGTAAGGAACAGAGACTGGTGGCAGATAGTTGTGTTTTCCTCAGAATGCGATGCTTTCTTCCCTGGCATCGTTTCTAATCTGCGTATTATTACAGGTGCGTATCACGTCATACATGTATGCCACAAGCGCATGCGCACGCACACTTTAGTCAGAGCGGCAATACTGCAATTAAGGTGTTTACATGCCTGTATATTTCGATTAAAATCGGCGTACTATGTTAATACGATTATGCTTGCTGCGATTATGAGCTTAATCGTATTATTTAGATCGAAGTATTGCGTTTACATGAGGTAAAGATTAATCGCAATATTGTCAAAATCTCATTATAATCGCATTAAGAGGGTGCATGTAAACGCACTCAATTGACTTGCTGACATGCACGAAAACCAGCCAAGTATTGGACCCGGAAATAACGTCTCTACAGATATTGTATACTATAATATATATTCTTATATATAGTAGATTAATATTATACTTGACTATTATATTATAGTATATTATATTATAATATATTATATTATATCCAAGCTGTCTAGAACGCAACATTAGGTTAACATTTCAATAAACGAGCGTGGACTACAATTACGAGCCATTCTATAAATTGACATTTCAGCACTTGACAAACGGATAGCGACTCCTAAGTAGCACTTAAAGCAGGGCTACGTGCATTTTTGGGAAACACACATGAAACAATAACGAACGTTCGTAAAATGACTCATAGAAAACGCTCTTAAGCGCTAAGATCAGTCGTTATTGAGAAACTCAGCCCTGGTCAAGCTGGTCTAGTTGGACAGCCATCTGGTCTGACCAGTCAACAAATGGCTAAAACCCCTCAAAATCTTTTAAACCAGACCATTTTGACCAATGGAAACCTTCCTGGTTTTAAATGGTTTCATAGCCTGGCCAAGCTAGTTTAGGACAGCCAACTGGTCTACCATCCTGACCAATTAACAAATGACTAAAACCCCTTGAAATTCAAACCAGACAAGTTTGAGGGTCCAATGATGAGTCCTCAACCTTGGAGTCACCAGAGATGTAGATTTTTCCAGTTATTCAGTTAACTAAAGATTATAGCTTAATTAAATTTTTGGCTAGAATTTGGGAGCAAAAAAGGCTAATAACACTAGTTTAAGGTAATGTTGCAATTTTGATCAATGCACTGATATTTAAATGCTTTTATAAAGTAAATGACAGGTCCGTAATATTCCAGCATACAGCACACTAAAGGAGACAGAGCAGCTTTACTAAATCACTGCAAATTCCTTGACTTCCTGTTTGAGTTGCGTGTTTACATTAGCTTGTTAGCGTGAGAAAGGACAGGTCCGCTGTTTCAGAATGCAGCAGACATGCTCCAGAGGACACATTGTTCACCCCTCAGTCAGAGATTCACGAGAGAAACTGCTATGTCATGCAGTAAAAAAACCTGGGGTTATCCACACTGTTTAGTATTACAAGAGCTCTGTTATGAAACCTAGTGAGCTGTGTTGCTGTCCACTGCCTACACTGACAGTAAGGCAGCATGATATTGAAATGTTTTGAAACACTATACTCACAATATACACAGATTGTTTTTGATTTCTTTGCATTCTGATGTAATCCTCTAAAATATGTAATGTACTAGATTAAATTGTGTAGGGTGAATGTGAAATGTAGCTTTACATCACTTGCTCACCAATGGATCCTCTGCAGTGAATGGGTGCCGTCAGAATGAAAGTCCAAACAGCTGATAAAAACATCTCAATAATCCACAAGTAATCCACACCAAGAAGAATCATTAACACGTTTTTAACCTTAAACCATTGCATCTGGCTAAAATCCGGCTAAAATATCTTGGCATTATGCACTATATTGCTTTCTTCAGTGAAAAAGTTGTCTGGTCTGAATCAGGAGGGAAATATGCACAGATCAAAAACCATTTACAAGTTAAAATAGTCCCAAATAGATCTAAAGAAATATGTGGGTGGATTTTGATGTGAGAGGACAACAGGAGATGGACTTTTTCAATGGAGGAAGTGTTATTATTGATTATGGATTTAAAGTTAAAGCACCTTAATGATTTTAATGATATGCTGCAGACTGGATTGCGCCATTCATAATTTCATTGGAACTCTGTTACAATGACAATAAAGTAAAGTCTAAGTCTAAGTGATGGATTTTTATTAGTTTTTCACTTCACGGGATATTAACTGATGGACTGGAGTGGTGTGGATTACTTGTGGATTATTGTGATGTTTTTATCAGCTGCTTGGACTCTCTCATTCTGACGGCACCCATTCACATCCATTGGTGAGCAAGTGATGTAATGTCGCATTTCTCCAAATCTGATGAAGAAACAAACTCATCTACATCTTGGATGGCCTGAGGGTGAGTACGTTTTCAGCAAATGTTCATTTTGGGGTGTAACATTCCATTAAAATGATGCCTAAGTAGGCAGCTCAAGTTCTGGAACAGATCCAAGAACTTCATGAACACATATATATTATTCAGTCAATTGAGTTCAACCACCGAGGTTTATTTTTTTCATTTAACAAACTCGCAATCACTTCACCAGGACGTTGAACGCAGAGTAAATGTTTGTACGTGAATCACAGTTGTTTGTCCTGGCCGTATAAAATATGTTGCATATTTATTTTTTTCTCCCAGGGACCCTAAACAACACACTGCGCACTGCGGGATCCTCCGATGATTATCACGTGTTATCGAGCTTGACAGTCACTCGAACGTTTGAGACATGGACTCCTCATTCACGAGCCCATGTGCAGTTCAAAACCCGCCAGCTCATGCTGTGAGGTTCTGAAGACGCGACGTCCTGTTTGTTTTTCCACATCAAGAGAGCTTTTCAGTCGGAGGTCGCTCAGAGAACCAGAGGAACGTCCATGTAAACATTCGATGTGTGAGCATCGAATGCAGAGAAGAAGGACTCCTACTTTCTCACGCTGAAACATATCAGTATTCGTCTGGGCTTTCGAAAGCAGGACGAGATGAGCGCCTCCATAATTCTGCTCTTGAAGTGGTGGGCATTAGCATTTAGTACTGACAGGCTGACTGATCTCTTTCCCGTTCCTGTAGTGATGACTGATGTTAGCGATGGCGCTGCGGCCTCAGAATGAATGAGCTGAGATGTTGTTCTTGGCCTGCTTGAATGTGTTTGAATATGTGGTTTATTTTTGTGAGTAATAATAATAATTGAAAGCTTTTTTAATCAGTTATTTTGCCCTCAAGATTTAGATTAGCAAACTAGTCCAGCATACGTACAAAATTGTTTGCCAAATCGCAACATTAGAGAGAGTTCACAACAAGGTTATTATTGTTACAGTAAACTAAAACTTAAATTAAAACCATTAAAAAAATCATTACTTAAATTTACTTTATTTCAGCTAGTTAGAAATAAAAACTATATAGACATTAAAAAATGTATGAAAATTACCAAAACACAAAAAAATTTACTTGAACTAAAATTTTTATTAAAACAGAAAATACACACTCACACACACACACACACACACACACACATTGTTTTCATGTACAGTTTGTATTGTTTCACTTCTTTAATATAATAAAAATATAATATATTTATATTAATATGTAAATATAATATTATAGCATTAATATTCTTTTATATAATTAAATACGTAACAATATAAAATAAAATGAATAAAAACTATAGACATGACAAAAACCACAAAATTACCCAAAACTTTAAAAGTAAAATAAAATGAGAAAATACTAAATTAAAAACTAATTCAAAATATTTAAATAAAATCAATAATAGTATCTAACTGGTACTAATCAGCAACAACAATGGTTCACACAGGATGAGTTCTTGCAATCACAAATAGTTATAAATAGCTCAATGGAACAAAACAAAAGGGTCTTGGAGTGTATTTTCAGCTTTTAATTTGATCAGGCTTCTTAAAAAACATCAAAAAAGCAGAAGCAATGCAGCAGTCAAAAGCCTATTATTTCTCCACTGATGGGCATTCAAAGGTAGCCTTGTATTCTGATGAAATAATATATATTGCAAGCAGCATATGAGTTGTTTTGCCAGATCCATCACATTTTTATTTGGCATACATGGATGCCACTTCCCACCTGGTTATTGGAAATCATGCATTATCATACAGTGAGGTCAAATCATCTTCGCAGTTGGGAACATTTCGGTTCTCCAAATGCACAGAAGAGCAAAGGTAGGATTAGATTTCAGGAGTACCTGCAAACGAATGCCTTCTTTCTATTTCCCAGAGATGACGCTGGTGTATCAGCCACTTGATCTGTCAGCCTTTATGGAGCGCGAGCTTAACGGAGGTCAACATCCTTCCCCCAAACCCGGAAATTAAAGTATGTGATTAGGAAGCAGGAAGGAAAGTGAAAAATGAGGAAGAGCAATTGAATCATGGATGTGATAAGAAAAAAAGCCTACTATCATACTACTTATATAAAAATTATATATATTATTGTTAATAATATTTCTAATGTATATACATATCTTTTCAATGTATATACTTTTAATATTATTATTATTATTATATGCAGTAACCAGTTTCAATTTTTATTTGCAAATTCAAAATCTATTTTAATTTCAAAGTTGATATTAATACGAGATTTATAATTACATATTTAACTTATATATATATATATATATATATATGAAATAACAAAGTTTTAGATTTAAAACTTCAAAATATTTCATTTAATTTTAAGTTTGATAATTTATTGCATACATTTGAAATATTTATCATTACATATTATTTCACATTTTTAAATAAAAGTAAAAATACACATATCTAAAGTATAATATTATTTTTGTATATTTTATATAATTTAATTTTCATTATTGTTCATTATTGTTTTTGTTGTTTTATTTTGCACAAAATAAAAAAATAAATATCCTTTTTTGTTCTTTTTTTTTTTGATAATTGGTCATCACTCACATCTAACACAGTGAACAAGGTTGCATACAATTGTTTGAAATGTTAATTGTCAAATAATGGTTATTTCACATACTACTATTTTAGTAGACAGGATTCAGTGTATTGTAAGCTGCAGCTATTTCATTCTGGACATAAGGTAGAAATACTTATGTTCACCTTGAAACATCCTTGTCCAAAAAAGGGTGTCGGAATAAAAAAGGAAAAGCAGGTTTGCGATTCCTCCTGGACATCAAAGGTGGGCAGACGCTTCAGTCTGTCTTGCTCCCGCACCGCTACCAGCACACACTAACACAGTATGAATATCTGATGACTGCTGCTGCCTGACAGACACAGCGGCATCAGGCTTTTAGTATTCAGTACAGATGGATCCAGTCTGTCCAAACCTTGGGCTGAAAGCTTGCCTTGTAAATAGCGGTTAAATTAGAGCATCTGTGCAGGTGAAAGCAAAGAAATGCGGGATCTGCTGCTTTGTACTGAAGATGCGCTTCGTGAAAAAAGTGAAGAGAACGTTCTGTCTTCCAGCAGGACTGTGAATTCTGGGTAAAAGTGTTGTAGGTGTATCCTCATGTACCCAGACTGTCTGTGAGGGTGAATTTAACTCCCATCTCTAGTAATTGTCTGCTTATTTGCTGTAAAGTACAACTGTAAGTATAAATTATAACAATGTTTGGTATAGTAAACTAAATTTAATTAAAGTTATGTCCAGACCTTTTTATTTTATTTTATTTATCAATGCAATGTAATGCAGCAATTATAATTATTTTCTTTAGAAATACAGTGCTTTGCGATGCAGTAATGAGAATTTTATTTCATGTTATCAGTGCAATGCAATGTAATACAGTAATGAGAATTTATTTTATTTTATTTTACATTTAAATTTAATGTAATGCAATCCAACCAACCACATTAATTTTTATTTTATGTCATTTAGTGACAGGTTAATCTGAAATGGGATTTAACAAACCTCCAAAATTGATCTGGCCTATTATTTTATTTGATTTGATTTGATTTGATTTGATTTGATTTGATTTGATTTGATTTGATTTGATTTTTTACTGTTCAATTTCATTTTTAAGTGACATTTAGGGACTGGTTAATCTAAAACTAAAAAGACACCAAATTTATTTCATTTATTTTAATTTAATAAAAAATGTATTATAATTTAATTTAATTATTTTATTTAAAATGTAGTTTAATTAAATTAAATTTATCAATGCAATTCATTTTTATTTTATTTTACTAATGCTATGTAATTCACTAATGAGATTTTTTTTATATTTTGCAATTATATTTAATGTAATGCAACGCAAACAAGCAAGTGCTGCAGTGTTATAATGTACAGGGCAATTCAAAGTAACCAACTAAATGAATTTTTATGTGACATTTGGGGATAGGTAAATCTAAAATTAGTTAAAACATTTAATTTAAAATTAAATGCAATAATGAGAATTTGGGGTGAAAATGTGCCTAGTTAAAATATGACCAGGACGTTTCTTATAGTGAGATATAAAGCACTCATAAAGTCTTTTCCGCTTGTTCTGGCTTCATCTATAAAAGATGTTACATGCAAGCCAGAATAAGCGGACAAGACTTATAAAAAACATTTGATGCAACTTTGGCAAATCCAGCAACCAGTTCCTCTTCAGAAACACTCATAGTAACGGCCCAGGAACTTGTAAACATGCCTTTGGTTTCCTGACAGACTGATAAAAACCTGTGCATCTTCATTCCCAGAAATTGCGTAAAACCAGACAGATTTTGCGAGCCTTTTTTGTGCATCAGTCAGTCCGTGAACGGTCTCACTAGCGTTACAGAGCCACGCATACACTTATTAGTGCTGTTTAAAGGTCACCTCAAATGCCCTGTCTTGTCTTTATCTTAGTTTCAAATCTGCTGTGATTTATTTCATCCTTTGAGTTTTCTCTCACTTTTGTACCTGTCTTTGTATCTGTGCTTTCATAGCAACTGTAATTGAATAACCTTTACACCAATAGCGTAACACTCTTTGCTCCTTTTCAAAGGGTCATTGAGATGAAACACGGCCTATTGTGTGGCTTCCTGGCTGCTTTATGAACTGTTCTTTGATGACTGTTTCAATAGTAGGTAAGTAAACTTATTTTTCAGTAGCTTCACAATAATGGATGGCTTGACCAATGGATGCTCTGCAGTGAATGGGTGCCGTCAGAATGAGAGTCCAAACAGCTGACAAAAACATCACAATAATCCACACCTCTCCAGTCCATCAGTTAACATCTTGTGAAGTGAAAACCTACATGTTTGTAAGAACCAAATCCATCATTAAGACTTTTTAACTTTAAACTATCGCTTCTAGTCAAGATACGAGTCCATAATCCTCCAGTGAAAAAGTCCATCCCCTGTTGTCTTCTCACATCAAAATTCACCAACATGTTTGTTTAGAGCTGTTTTGGCTTGTAAACGGTGCTTAATCTGTGCATATTTCTCTCCTGATTCAGACCAGATGACTTTTTCACCGGAGGAAGCAATATTAGAGACTTGAATTTAAGCCATACGCAATCTTAATGATGGATTTATTTCTTACAAACACAGCTTTTGGCTTCTCAAGAGGTTAACCGATGGACTGAAGTGGTGTGGAATACATTTGTTCAAACAACTAACCATAAGAGTTATTTTGAGCCACATGCTGTTGAGTTTATCGGCCGAATAATGATCCACGTAAGCTAAATAATGTCCTTTTGCTTTACTTTTCATAAAGCATCTTACTTGATGTTTGCGTTTGTTTGGCCTTTATTAGCTCTCACCTCTCCGAAAGTCGCTCCAGACCGTTCAAGCATGACAGACGTAATGAACTTAATAACCGTGAAATGAAGTTTTGTGATCGCCGGAGAGGAGGAGAGTTTCTGTGAGTAAATCCTTGTCGCATTCTGCACTTTTTTTTGTTAAAGAAAGTGACATGAGACAGTAAGTGACAGGGATTCTTCACGGGCGTAAATGTTCAATTATCTTTATTTTCACGATTGCACTTAGTCCATTCTGAGCATGAACAGAACTAATTGACTGCAGATTTGGTTTCTAGTATGACGTTATTTGTAATGGACTGCGGTCCTTATTGTTAGACTCAATGATATAATCACCTCTTTTTCGCTTCCGCTGCATATGCAAGACGTTTGTTTATGAGCTGATAGTGCTCTGACTTGGAGTTGTTTCAACCCCAAAATAAACCTCAAGTACCTCACGTCTGCCGTTTCTAATCCACGTGCATCTTAAGACGAGCCTCGTTGTGACTGAACGAAAGAGCTTGTACGCATTCAGAATGCTGCGTTGCTCTTTTAGTAGTTTAATAACTCATTGAAAAACATTTATTTTAGGTGCAAGACAGACTTCTGTGAGCTCGGAGACTCTCTGGGTGCATTTACACTGCAAGGCCTAAAGCAGAGAAATATTTCTTATATTTCCCATCTGTTTTCCTAGACAAAACCCCAAAATGTATCTTCCCGAATGGGAACCAACCAACCAAATTCATTTTTATGTGACATTTTGTGACAGGTTAGTCCAAAATCGATGCCCAAACTCTTTTAGTTTTTCTTTTAGTATTTAATTTATAATCAGTGCTGTGCAATTCAATGCAACCAACCAAATTCATTTATTAAGTGACATTTACAAATAGGTTAATCTAAAAACAGATATAACAAATTTATCTGCTCGAACTGATTTATTTGTATTTTATTTTATTTTAATATTACACTTTATTTCATTTTCAGTTTATTTTCAATGCAGTGCAATGCATTGAATATAACCAAATACATTTAAAACACCAAAATTGATATGCCCAAATTAATTAATTTTTAATTTATTTTATGTTATTGTCAGTTTATTTATTTAATTTCATTATTTTTTTAATTTAATTTAATTTCATTTTCAGTGTAGTGCAGTTCAAAGCAATGCACCCAAATAAATAAATTTTTATGTGATATTAAGAAACTGATTTATTTATTTATTTTGATTAAATTTGTTATAAGAACTAAATTAAATGAAATAAAAACCAAATGTGATCTGACCAAATTCATTTATATTAATAACTGCAATATTAATTTATATTTATAATTATTTTATTATCTTTTTTTTTATGAATACAATAAAATTCAGTATCATTTTATTTTATTAATGCAATGTAATGCAGTAATGATAATTATTTTATTTATTAACAATGGTATGCAATGCAGTAATGAAAATTTGTAATACAATAATGAGATTTTATTTTATTTTTCAATGCGCAGTGCACTGCAGTGCAACTAAATGCATTTTTAAGTGACATTTGGATATGAAATTAATCTGTTACACTATTCGCTTATGTATGTTTGTCTTTTGTCATTTTTGGCTTCCCATACGGGTCATTATTAAATAAAACACACCATATGGGTTACTGTAATTTCACATGCATTGCAACCTGTGGTGTATCGATGGCCCAAACCAGATGAAATCAGATAAGATGTGTGTTTCTCTTTCTTTACAGATCAGATCTGCGCCAGATATCGACAGTATAAATGCAGCCTTTTATGTGTGGTTTCACGGCAGATCTCGGGCCCTCGGCTCCACAGATGAACTGTAGGCTGTGATCTGCGGTGCTGGCAGGGCTTCGCCCTCATGTCTGCCATCTGATTCTACACCTGCCAAACTCCACGGCCCCCATCTGCCCTTTACAACATGATCTCATCGGCACGGCACGTCACTCGCGTGTTAGAGGGACACGGTGAGTTTGCCAGTCTATAATCATCGTTACAGACACTGCCTTACAGCACGCTCCAAAAATGCATTGTAAAACCTGATATTACTTGGATGTCTCACAAAATCTATTGCTTTGATTAGTTTGAAGTGCTCTAGAAAGACTGCCAGCATGTTCTGGATTATCTGCCTCAAACCCGGGTGATGTTGCTCACAAGGGGGTGCAACATCGAATAAAATATCATTTGATCTATTAAAAGGTGATTTCTGCACCACAAGCTTCACCAAATGGCATCTCAGAGTTTCCAAACATGAATCAGGAAGCGTAATGGGTTGAAATGAGCACTTATTAGAGACAATTAGTGTTATTTTAGTATAATTTCATATATATAGTAATTATTAATAGTTGGAATTAGTTTTTATATTTTGAGTTTTAGTGATTTTACATTGGTAATTTTTTTATTTCATTTGTTTTAATTTCTATATATGATTAATTTATTTTATTTCAGTTTTTGTTTTACATTTTTTGATGAGGAATTCAACTTAAACTTTTTATTTCATAGCAACATTTCTTTCTTTCTTTTTTTTCAGTTTTTTATCTAATACTTATATTTTATTTGATTTCAGCTTTATTACAGTTACTGAAACATATTTTTAATCTTTTAATCTTTAGTTTTAATTAACAATAAGAACACCGGGTAGAATCAGTGTTATTTTAGTGTCATTGATATACTATTATTTTAGTGAAAGTTTTAGTAATTTTGTTGTGTGTTTTTGTCATTTTTCAATTTTATATTTTAGTTTTAATAATTTAATTTATTTAACAAATTAAACTAAATCAAAATGAGAAATGTTGTCAACTAGCTGAAATAAAGTTTTTGTTTTTAAATGTTATTCTGTTTCAGTTATTACTATTGTCATTATTATTATTATTATTATTAATGTGGTTATTATTTTGTTTCAAGTAAGGAAGATGTTTTTTTAATGTTTTAGTTAACGACAATAACCTTGGTGCAAATTCATCATTGGATGCCAAAATTGGAAAGTTTTCCCATTTTTGAAAGGTATTTATTTACTCTTGGAAAATGGAAAAATTTTAATTACAATTTTGACCTATATGTATGCTAACCATCCATGCACACTATATTTGTGTGAATGTATTTTTCTGTGCTGGTCTATAATTATGGTAAAATCGAGTCCTCAAATATACAGTGCAAAATGGAAAACAATTTACAAAGCATAAAAAATGGAAACGATCCCAATCAAAAAGAGCAGAATTTTCAAACTTGCTGGCTTGTGAGTAAAATGAATTCCTTGAGTAAAGTCTTTTCATCCTGTTTTTTTCGTTTGCTTGCCTTGTTAATTTTGTTATGTGTGACTCATATAAGCAGAATGAGCTGCAAAATGTCAAACACAAGACTATAGGACCAATAAAAGTTTATGAATTCATACATTGTCTCGGTGCAGACACACAAGTAAATAAATTCAGGCGGCTCAGATGAGTCATGAACGCATTTACTAAACTCGGCGGTTTGCTGCTAATGTGTGTGTTTGATGCCAGCGGACCGGATCCTCGGATGTCATCACCGTGGCACATCCTGTTTCATTCCTGAAAGGTTTTTTCACTCATTAGCATGCACTTATCAGTCACTTCTGCCATGTCTCGCTCCACTAATGACAAATACAAACCATAGTGTGAATTATATGCAAGCACTCGCGCTGCGTAAAAAATATTAAATCTGCCTGTTACATAAACAAGAGGATGAGGAGAGAGAACAGGGCACTGTGAAGGTGAAGAGAACAGCTTAAAATAGAGAGGAACACACTCACAAATCAATACAACGGCTAGTTGGGTGAATCTTATGAAAACTGCAGAGAATGTCCTTGTAAAATTAGACTTCATTTTTTCATGAAAACTTTTTATTCATTAATTTGGGGGTTTAAGATGACCTAGACATGTCTATACGTGGGATTCATCCATTATCAACCTCAGTTTTGAATGGATGACATACATTTGACGTTCAATTATGTATTTATCCTATACATTTAGGCTAATAAACTATATTAATTGTTAGAATTATTATTATGATTATTATTATTATTATTAATAATAATAAACAGACTATATTGCAATTATTCATATTAATCAGTTAAACAGATATTATAATAAATAATAATAAATAAAACAAATAATAATAATGTTTTAATCATCATATTCTGCCCCTTTGTCATATTATGTATTATTATTATTATTATTATTATTATTCGACTAAACTTTGTTTTTATTATTATTATTTACAATAAATTAATTAATTAATATATGAATATAAAATGAAATTTAAAAAATAATATTAATAAAATAAACCAACTAATAAATGAATGAATGAATAAATAAATAAATAAATATAAAATAAAACCTTTTTTTGTTTTAATATTAATAGAATAAACCAAACTATTATTATTAGTAGTAATATTACTATCATTATTATTTAGTAATAATAATAATAATAATATCAAACTAATAATAATTGTTTAAACATATTTCTACTTTTAATCATATTCTGCCACTTTGTGAGTTTGTCTATAAAATTTACTGCAAGTGTGTTTATCGTTAGTATAGTTTATGAATGTTAATCAAGTTGTGTAAAAAAAAAGTATTACAGTTTGTACAAATGCAAAAATAATGTTAAAAAGCAACAACAACAAATATATATACAGTATATGTGTGTGTGTGTGTGTTTACAGTGTCAATACATAACTCAATCACAAGCAAGCTGAAGAAATTCTGCAGTTAGCCTTTTAAGAAAGAATCAGGCACTGTTAAAACTGTTTAGATTTCAATGTTGCTTGCAAAAATGTTGTTTCATCAGATTCTGCTACATCTGAATGGCCGTCAGTGGACAAAAATGCTCTTTGCACCCAGATACGTGCAGCTAAATAGACTATGCTAACCAGTCAACCCCTATAATTTACCCCCTTTCCAAATATAAATCACAGTGGTAAATCTGTGGAGGCACTTTTTGTTAAATCTCCCCGGTTTTACCACAGTGAAGAGAGGTTTAGGCGCCCCATTCACTTTGCATTAAAATCTAAGCCTAACTGCTGATCACTTTGTTTAATCAGGGCCCATTTTTCCATTATGTGCTTTTGTCAAACCATTGAACAGCCGGCAGCTATCAGTTTCCCCTCTGTGTCTGTCTCTAATGTTTCTGGATGTAGCTGGAAGACACTTAACATCTCTTTGAAGTGCAGCGGATATTTTTAGGCATGGCACACATAGGGGAGCTGAGGAGGAGGCCGAAAACCGGTGGAAAGAGATGGGAAGCAAAATTTAAAGTAATCCATATTTGCTCCGGAGGACGTAGATTTCAAAGATTTAAATATGACCTAGATTTTTAGCCAAGGCGTCAGTAAGCGCTGACGTCAGAGCGGGGCCACAACTGACTTCACGGTGGACGACATTTGATCTGCTGCTGCTTTCTTCTCCTGTTAAAATCTCATGGTTGCTGCGCTTCTGGAGCGGACTAAAATTACTGTATGTTCAGTCCCAAAATGGACTGTAAAACAGCTAAAAGAAGCCTTATTACGTAGGCAGAGAGTCTCGCATTCATTCGGCTGCAGAATTTGAGGTTATGTGTTATGGTCTTTAAAGGAATTAAATATAGGATTTAAATGGTTTTAGGCAAATAAAGAAAGAGAAAGAAAACTTTTTGTAATAAATTGTAACTATTTGCAAACACTGTTTTCATTTTTAAATACAAATAGCCTAGAACATTCCGTTCCATTCGCAGAACATTCTAACGTTAACTGTTGGTCACCCAGGAAAGTTTTCTTTATGTAAACTCCCTGTTCCCTATATGTTTGGAGAGCGTTCTCAAAAAACAAAAAAAACTAATGGCAAAGATAGGGAACATCCTGTGTTTGCTGGATGTGTAGGCTACATACATTGAAAACACAAAACAGCAAACTGTTTCTCGTCTCATCACATTCAATTATGAAATACTTGAATCTCGTAAATTGTTCTATTTTAAATTCAAGCGAAATTTGACAAAATGTTGACTAGTTTGCATCACAGGATATCACTGTTGGTTATCTCATGTGACCCTAGACCACAAAACCACAAGGTCATAAAGTCATAAGGGTCAGTTTTTCAAAATTAAATATAACATACTGGTATGGATGTATGGTTTGTTAGCATCGGACAATATTTGGTTAAGATACAACTATTTGAAAATCTGGAATCTGAGGGTGCAAAAAAATCTAAATATTGAGAAAATCGCCTTTAAAGTTGTCCAAATGAAGTAATGCATATTACTAATCAAAAATGAAGTTTGATGTATTTACTGTAGGAAATTTACTAAATATCTTCAAGGAACATGATCTTTACTTAACATCCTAATGATTTTTGGCATAAAAGAAAAATCGATAATTTTGACCCATACAATGTATTTTTGGCTATTGCTACAAATATACCCGTGCTACTAATGACTGGTTTCATGGTCCAGGGTCACAAATATTATGTTTAACTATGTTACATCTTACCTCACACTCTTTCGCCATTAAAAACTGAAGCGTTGCGCTGAAAATCATAATCGTTATCTTTAACTGTAAATCCCCGCTTCCTTTGATTTGATTGGCCATCTCAATAATTTTGACACTGACGAGCGCTGTTAAAGCTGAGGCAGACCATCCTAACTTCTTGTCATACAATTAGACATCATAAGTGTGTTTTGTGTTTTGGCAGCTTAATTAAGACACGTCCTCTTGCATGACGGAGTTTCTGGGTAGTAATTTGCCAGCCGCACTCGGCAGGTAAAGCAAATTGCTTCATAATGGAATCTCCACAGGTTGCGTTCTTTTTGCAAAAGCACAACGTTAATGGAAGGTCAGGAAAGAAACGACAAACACTTTGTAGTTTTGACTTTATCGTGTTCCCCTGAGGTGTCTTTGAAGTGTT
The DNA here is from genome assembly GCF_012432095.1 of Onychostoma macrolepis. Lineage (NCBI taxonomy): Eukaryota > Metazoa > Chordata > Actinopteri > Cypriniformes > Cyprinidae > Onychostoma > Onychostoma macrolepis. The sequence continues at coordinate 3,988,366 of NC_081179.1, forward strand.
GAGCATTTCAGAAGTGTTTCTAGTCCGTCTATTATAAATATAAAACATAAATAGTCTTCACCTGCAGTAGAGAGTCGTTCTCAGTCTGCACACAAAAGAGCTGCTTCATTGCTGACAACAAAGGCATAGACAATTTAGTAGGGATACTGTGACATGCCTACCAATATCCAGCGACTATTGTCCCTATTAGCAATTTTGATCAAACAAGGCACCTTTTGAAATTATTTTACTCTAAACCACTAGATGGCACAAAAACATGGCGTAGCACTTTCCAAAACATCTGCTTTTCAAGATGCACGTGTATATTTGTCTGATCCTTGATGCGATCGCGATCACAACAACAACAACAACATTATTTTAGCTGATGTATTTGTATCAATACTGTGTGCCTTTTGCCCCATGTGTGGGGTAAAAGGTCCCTCTTGCCACCGCATACATTTATAAGATTTTTAAACAAAATAAATGACATATATATTTTTTCTGCAATTATAAATTTTAAGCGCAGAGAATAGCACATTTTTTCTTAAGGTGTGCCTTTAGCCCCGTTGTACCCTATATGTTAGAGCCAATTATTTAATTAAAATTTTTATTTAATTTTAAAGGCTTTATAAAGTCACAGTATTTTTCTCATACGGTATAAATGGGTTTTATCCATTGAAAACTTATAGTTGTTATTGGCATCAAAAAGTTTTAAATGCAACGAGTATCATGCATGACTTTCGATTTTGAATCTCGATTCAAATCTTGATTATGTATTTTTTTCCTGTCTTCTACTATCATATAAAAAAGTGGCCAATTTTTACTGAAATAAAAATGATCTTACAGCTTTAATGACCTGTTTTATTTATTTAAGTGATCAAGTCCAATATAGGCCACTTTCATATATGAAAATAAATTGAATAAGTATTGGATAATTGGACACTGAGTTCATTCATATGTTCAGATTCAAGTGTTTTTTTTTATGTTTAGACTAGTCTCTTATATGGGCCACATTTTAAAGGTCATTTGAGCAGGAAATCAGTATCAGACACTTTGTCTCGCGGTATGAATGTCGCTGATGATTTTACTGGATCATTTCACCGTCCTTAAAGTATCTGGCTGCTCTCGGTTGCCTTCTGTAATTTTTCAGCCCGTGTTCATTGGACTCCAGGACAAGATACCCAGACGGATGCAGAATGCATAAATTAGTTTTGCCTTCTCATAAACGTTGAAGTGGTAATTTTACCTCTTGCGTTTAGTCAGCAGTTATACTTCATTGCCATTGTCTGATCGCCTCGTGAATTCCCTGTTGTGCTGCAGTGCCACCCATCTTCATGCAAAACAATAAAAACGATATCGATTTCCCTGCTAAACCGTCTGTTAGTCAGCAAACAAAATATCCCTCGCTCAGCATATACACATATATATACGGAGTTACAGTCAAACCAAAATTTATTCAGATACCATCAACAATTTCACACATTATCACAGTTTATTCACTATAGTTTAGAAAATGTTAATAAAATATGACAAGAACTCAGAGTTAAACTGTGTCAGAACAAATTCATCTTGATAACGTCAGATAACTTTGATAGAAAGGCATGTAATGAATTGGGTCGAAGCTGTTAAATTTAAGCACACAATAAAACCAGTTTAGCTCAACCAGTTGCCAAGCAATGCTTCATTGTGTTCAGTCTGTGGTGTAAAAAGGTTGCATTAGCAATTAAAGAAACAACACTTAAGCAAAACATGGTCAGGTCAAAGTGTCTGAATAATTTTTGGTGCCAAATTTTTATCAATTTTACTGGTAGTCCACTTTATGAAGAAGTTTTGGGTGTAATATGTCACAGTTTACTTTATTTTGCTATCCTCACTTACTAAATGAATTATAGTGTCCTGCACCCGCTAGTAAAAAAATATCAAAATTGTATCTGGTGTCTGAATAATGTTTGGTTTGACTGTATAAGTCTGTATGGCCACGATAGCGCCATATTCTGTCTGTTGCAGTTTTTTGGCAATGGTCAACCAAACTTGTTAACACTTCATTAGCATATGTCTTACTGGGAAATAGTTTACGGCCCTAAAGAGACCACAATGAAATTCTTTAATTGTCTATGTATTGTTTTAGAAACAAGAAGTTGGGTATATATATAGGCCCAATATTATGTATTTGGCCTATATATTATACTTATAGGCACATTTTTTCTGCAAAAAAAAAAAAATGACATTTTAAAAGTATATTTTTAATTTAATGCGTTAATGCAAATAATTGTCTTCTTACATATTAAAGTGTTAAAGATCAACATTTTTTACTTTTTGTATATATATATATATATATATATATATATATATATATATATATATATATATATATATATACACACACACACACACACACACACTCACAATTTATTTCTGTACTTATTTCTATTTATATCTAAAAAATGTATTTATAATATAAATTTATTATATATACAGGTGCTGGTCATATAATTAGAATATCATCAAAAGTTGATTTATTTCACTAATTCCATTCAAAAGTGAAACTTGTATATTATATTCATTCATTACACACAGACTGATATATTTCAAATGTTTATTTCTTTTAATTTTGATGATTAGAGCTTACAGCTCATGAAAGTGAAAAATCAGTATCTCAAAATATTAGAATATTTACATTGAGTTTGAATAAATGACCATCCCTACAGTATAAATTCTGGGTATCTCTTGTTCTTTGAAACCACAATAATGGAGAAGACTGCTGACTTGGCAATGATCCAGAAGACGAACATTGACACCCTCCACAAAGAGGGTAAGTCACAGAGAGTCATTACTGAAAGGTGTGGCTGTTTACAGAGTGCTGTATCAAAGCATATTAAATGCAAAGTTGACTGGAAGGAAGAATTTGGGTAGGAAAAGGTGCACAAGCAACAGGGATGACCGCAAGCTTGAGAATACAGTCAAGCAAAGCCGATTCAAACACTTGGGAGAGCTTCACAAGGAGAGAACTGAAGCTGGAGTCGGTGCATCAAGAGTCACCACGCTCAGACGTCTTCAGGAAAAGGGCTACCAAGCCACTTCTGAACCAGAGACAACGTCAGAAGCATCTTAACTGGGCTGTGGAGAAAAGAACTGGACTGTTGCTCAGTGGTCCAAAGTCCTCTTTTCAGATGAAAGTAAATTTTACATTTCATTTGGAAATCAAGGTCCCAGAGTCTGAAGGAAGAGTGGAGAGGCACAGAATCCATGTTGCTTGAAGTCCAGTGTGAAGTTTCCACAGTCAGTGATGATTTGGGCTGCCATGTCATCTGCTGGTGTTGGTCCACTGTGTTTTCTGAAGTCCACAGTCAACGCAGCCATCTACCAGGAAATTTTAGAGCACTTCATGCTTTCTTCTGTTGACAAGCTTTATGGAGATGCTGATTTCATTTTCCAGCAGGACTTGGCACCTGCCCACACTGCCAAAGGTACCAAAAGCTGGTTCAATGACCATAGTGTTACTGTGCTTGATTGGCCAGCAAACTCGCCTGACCTGAACCCCAGAGAGAATCTGTGGGGTATTGTAAAGAGGAAGATGAGAGACACCAGACCCAACAATGCAGATGAGCTGAAGGCCACTATCAGAGCAACCTGGGCTCTCGTAACACCTGAGCAGTGCCACAGACTGATCGACTCCATGCCACGCCGCATTGCTGCAGTAATTCAGGCAAAAGGAGCCCCAACTAAGTATTGAGTGCTGTACATGCTCATACTTTTCATTTTCATACTTTTCAGTTGGCCAAGATTTCTAAAAATCCTTTCTTTGTATTGGTCTTAAGTAATATTCTAATATTTTGAGATACTGATTTTTGACTTTCATGAGCTGTAAGCTCTAATCATCAAAATTAAAAGAAATAAACATTTGAAATATATCAGTCTGTGTGTAATGAATGAATATAATATACACGTTTCACTTTTTGAATGGAATTAGTGAAATAAATCAACTTTTTGATGATATTCTAATTATATGACCAGCACCTGTATATATATATATATATATATATATATATGAAAAACATTTAAATATATTTTATAAGGTTATATAGAATTTTTATGTATTTTTATTTCTGTGTTTTGAAACAAAATAATCATCATATATAAAGACATAAAATGCATTATGAAAATTAGAAAAGCCTTAAACCTCTCAAGTTGCTCAACATGCTAAATTTACCTGAACAGCCAAAAACTACATCAAGATTTCTCTGAATATATCTCGGAAATAAGTCTATTTTGTTGTGTTTCATTGGCAGATTCATGTTTAATGCATAATAATTCACTAAATGTATTTCTATTCCGTCTTTGCAGTGTTGTTATCGCCTTCATGTCACCTTATATTGGATATCTGTGAGATTTGTCTTGTTTTTGGCCGGGCAGGTGTGAGTGGTCTGGTTTCTGGTGTCCTCGGCTCTCAGCAGGTGGAGGCGACTGCAGCAGGTGTTGCGGAGGGTGGAGAGAAGCCGTGATTAATGCCGCGGTGCCCTTTACTGTTTCAGAGCGGCAGGGCAGCATTAGCATTCTAAACATGAAGAGCAGCCAGTGTGTGTCTGGTGTGGCAGGAAAACAGCAGAACACACATTTACTCAATCTGTTCACACACATGCGCACACTGCAGTTCTGCAGTGCTTGTTTGCCTGCATACTCCATTTGCATTCATCTGAGAGCATTTAGTCTGTCAATTATTTTACAGACACTTGACCAGGACATGCTAGCTGTAACTTTACACAGATAAGCTGTTTGTGGCTCAGTTTAATTTGCCGTTTCCTTAAAAGGCAGTAACAAACCTGCTCTCCTCCTGGGGGCCAATACTGAAAGCAATCCTTTAAGTACTTAATCAATATGGTTTCTGTGGCATCATTGCAAATTAATGTCCTGAGCGTCCTTGTTGTGTCCGATGGCATCTCTTCATCGATGGAGACATTTTCCTCATAAACCAATTCTCCTCATAAACGAATGAGTCAGATTAGTTAGTCATCACACTTTGCAACATCAACGCTGCAAAAAACTGTACCGCCAGTTAGAATATGTAAAAATCCTTCAAACAAAATACATTTGTGCAACAATGCATTGATTTTCTGAATATGTGAGTGTCTTACTGCACTGGCTGATTTATTTCACTGACATTTTTAGCTTGTTTACAATTAAGATAAAATGCACCCATAATAATAAAGATACATTGTCTAAAAGCAAGTCAATATCTAATGCAGTCCCGCATCAGCACATTTATCTTACTTTAAGGATTTTTAGATATTTGAACTAGAGTGATGCTATATAAATATTTAAGTGTATGATATCCAATATGCAGAACAAATTTAAGTATTTTTATTTCTGCTTAAAAATTTAAAGTGATAATTATCTTCATAAAAATGTTAAAGATTATTTACAACTGATGCTTTTTATATAGGCCTATTTATATAAATATTTGTTATAAATATATATATATATATATAAATATTCCTGCTGTCAAATCAATTAATCACAATTAATTGCATCCAAAATAAAAGTTTGTGTTTGTATTATACATAAATACACACATGCATGTATATATTTAAGAAATATATGTAATATATATTTATATATCATATATATGTAAATATTTCTTACATGTATGTGTGTGTATTTATATATAAATATGCACAGTACACATATATTGTAAACACAAACTTTTATTTTGAATGCAATTAATCGCAATTAATCGATTTGACAGCCCTAATATCCAATTCGCAGAACAATTTTTAAAAACATTTTTATTTTTAAATAAATAATAATTAGATAACTTTAACTATGAAAGACATAACATCCATTATGAATATTTTTAATATTATTTATGCTGTTTACCTCACTGTTCCATAAACAATTTGGAAGACATTTTAATCCTTTTTTGGAATTGATGCATCTGCTATTGTAAAATATTGTAACCACATTTTATTTTAAAATGTATGTATTCATTAGTTTATTTATTGAGAAGAGTCGTTACATCACAATGACCATCATCAACAGGGCCTAGTTAACAAGTCTTTGCTCTTCTCGTTTCAGCGGATTTTAAGGAGCGAGATGGTCCTCTAACTGCGAGTCTTCCTCCACGCGGAGGCAGTGAGTCAGTGTAAAAAGCTTGTTCACGGCCCCTGATTCATTCTCCCAGCAGGCTTGGACAGAGCCCATAAACGCTGCTGAGAACGTAATCAATCTGAGTGCGTGTGTAAGCGTGCGGCGTGTCTGCCAGAGAAAAATCTACTTTTGAATGCCTTTATGCACATCCGTGAGTGTAGCGTGAAAAAAGAGACCAGGCTGTTAAAATGGGTCATTAGAAATGACAGTCTTTTGATGTGATGACACTTTATAATGAGGTTATGTGTTAATGTTAGTTAATGCAATTACATCAACTAATATGATTATGTTAACGTTTCTGAATGCAATTATGGTAACGGTAATGCAATAGCCAAGATGAAAAATGAAATGTCAATTTCAGCAAATGCTAATACATTTTAAATATTTTAAGTTGTATGTATGTATATGTATGTATATATATATATATATATATATATATATATATATATATATATATGTGTGTATATATATATATATATATATATATATATATATATATATATATATATAGTTTTAATATATTAACAGTATATACATATATATTTATAATTTGTTTGTTTGTTTATATAAATATTTCTTTAATTGAATATTCAGTATGCCAATCAAATTAAGTATTTTTATTTCTGCTTTTGAACCCAATATATAATCATTAGATGATTAAAACTGTAAATATTTAACACTTATTATTTATGACATTATATTTAAACCACTGACATTAGATACTTACAATTCTACATATATATATTAGATAGATAGATAGATAAAAAGATAGATAGAATTGTAAGTGTCTGATCTCAGATAGATATATAGATGTGTGTGTGTGTGTGTGTGTCTGATATACAGTATGCAGAACATTTTAAGTATTTTTTATGCTTTTTGAAACTAAAATAATATGAAGACATAACATGCATAATGCATATTTTAATAATAGTATTATTAATGGTATTATATTTACACCAATGTGTCACTATGCAATTAATTATGCAGTTAATGCAATTTAATAAATTGTATAGATTAGCATCAATTAATATATAACAGACAAATGAATTAAAAACAGATACTGTTTATATTATTTAATATTTATTTATATACATATTTGTTTGTATAGTTGACTCATACAGTAGTAAAGTTGTATACTAACATTAGCTCATGTATAATAAACAAACATTAATTAACCATAGTATAGTTATATATTAGCATTAACCTAGATTAAATGCTGTAATTGTGATTCACCTAATGCATTAAGTAATGTTAATGAATTTAACCTTATTGTAAAGCGTTACTGATTTCTTTGTATTCTCCATTCCATTCTGATTCGTTCCATCCAGGATCCATTTCATTCCATTCCAGCTGAATCATAATTCATTTCCATCCAATTCCCTTCCAGCATGATCCATTCTTTCATTTCTTGCCTTTTCTTCAGTTCTTTTCCCCCTTCAGCGGTCGCCTTAGTGGCGTTGTGAAGTTTTCATTAACTCACAGATGTCTGTCTCAGCTGCCTATGTGTTCACGGAGCCACATTAATAACCTCCACACACAAACCATTTGATCATCGCTGGCCCACAGCTAATGACCCTCGCCTGGCTTCACACCATTTCATGACTGTATATGGCTAGAAAATACACAAGCGCTCTTTACTGAAGGCCTGACTGAACCATGAAAGCAACAAACAGCAGACCGAGCAGCGAGTAAATAGTTTTGCAGAAACTTCTCGCATCAGAAGTACAAAAGGAATGGTTGTGGGTTCGTGTTTTACAGATCAAGAAGTAAATAATCTGTATTTTAGTTCACATAAAAAAAATGAATCTGTTATCATTTACTCATCCTTGTGCCATCACTCATTTGTTCACAAATCATTTATATATTTCTGAATATTCAACAACAACAAATGTGGCGCAGTACTTAAATGAATAGTTGAAAATTTTCAAATCCAGAATGTGTTTCTTTATGGGAACAGATTTGTAGAAATGGAGAAAGTGAATGGGTGCTCTCAGAATGAGAGTCCAAACAGCTGATAAAAACATCACAATAATCCAATATAATAACTGGGAGTGGTGTAGATTACATATGGATTATTGTGATGTGACTCTCATTCTGACGGCACCCATTCACTGCAGTGAATGCATTGGTGAGAAAGTGATGTAATGCTACATTTCTCCAAATCTGATGAAGAAACAAACGCATTTAGATCTTGGATGACCTGAGAGTGAGTAATTTTTCATCAAATTTTCAGTTTTGGGTGAACTCTGTTCTGTTAATTTTACTCATTAAGATTTGTTTGGATGTTTTTCTTTGGAACGTGCACAGATGTTCACTTTTAGACCAGGAATATTTAGTTAGAAAGTAAAAAGACTGAATTTTGTTGACTTGGAATATTTTTATGGTGCTTCGTGGTGCCCACAGCCTTTTTGGAGCTTAATAGTGTAAATATTGTGTTGCATGCAAAAGTGCAGCAGGAGCATTCTGTGAAACATCTCCTATCGGTGTTTCATGGAAGAAAGTAAGTCATGTGGGTTTGTAAATGTTGACCATTTTAATTTTTAGGCGAACTGCAGTCTCCAAAAGGGGGGTTTCACAGCAATGTCATATAAGAAACCATTTTTGGTTCCCCAAAGAACATTTCAGTGAACATGTTTTATGTGTGAAGAAGCCGTTGCTGAATGATGGACCATCAATGCCAATAAAGAACTTTTATTTTGAACAGAAATGCATTAATACATAATCTGTATGCACATATTCAGAAACGCTTGCTACGTGACTGTTAGTAAAAACAGTTTGACTCCAGATGATTTAAGTGAATGAGTGCGCACTACGAAAACACTTCTATCATGGGTGTCTGTGCTTCATCATCTGGGTGTTAAACACGCTGTTGACGCATCCTGTCCAGCATCAGCGTTTACATATAACTGGAATATATGACTTTAAAATAAGAGCCAACTAAGTAAACTAAGTTTTATTGCCTTTGGCTCAGTTTTTTTCTTTCTCTCTGTGAGAGCACATGTACTAACATCGTGTTGAATCCTTGTCTCATCTCTGCTGGTTATTTCCCCATCCATCACCTGTCCGGTGGTCCTTGTTTACGATCGTATCTCAGCCCGTTGTTTGCGTGGAATCGATGTGAGTAATCACGCAAGAGAAGATTAACAGTGATGTAACTGAAAGAGCCCGATATCTCAACATCCTCATTAAGATTCGCCAGCAGTTCATCTACGGTAATGAATGCGACTCCTGCATTTGCTCGTAATCGTTTCAATAAATTTGCTATGGCACTAAATATGGCATGCAAACAGGTCACAGATCACTCACGTATCTTCTTTCTCATGGCATTAGTGTCATTGATAATGTAATCAGATCGCTGCGGTATCTGTGAGCATCATCTTGGCCATTTCCGCCAGGAAATGAGTGTTTGTGGCTGATCTTGTTTGCAATGTAGGTCACGGTCTTAATTAGCGTGCTCGTTTATGAATTTTCAGCAGGTGAAAAACACTGCTATCATCCACTGGATTTATGTGGCCTAGTAAATTACATTTAAATGAGTAATTATTTAATTTATATTTAAATGAATATAATGTGAGTTCTTGGCTTGAGGGGTTTGAATGTTTGATCCTCAATAAAAGGCAGTCGGGATCCTATCCTGGGAATTTTATTGGGTTATGATGATTGTAGGCCTGTGGTAATAAGATGTTCATATGCTATTTTATAATTTATTGCATGAACAATTTATTCGATTTTATTAGTTTTATTCAGCAGTGGCATTAAATCGATCAAAAGTGACAGTATATACATTTATTTAACAAATAAATGTGGTTTGAACTTTCTATTCATCAAAGAATCCTGAAAAAAAATGAAGCAGCACAACTGTTATTAGCATTGATACTAATCAGAAATGTTGATCTTGAGCATATCAGCATATTAGACTGATTTCTGAAGGATCATGTGACGCTGAAGACTGGTGTAATGATGCTGAAAATTCAGCTTTGCATCACATGAATAAATTACATTTTAAAATATATTCAAATAGAAAACAGTTGTTTTAAATTGTAATAATATTTCAGAATTGTACTGTTTTTACTGCATTTTTCACCAAATAAATGTATCCTTGTTGAGCAGAAAATATTTATTTCAAAAATATTTTAAAATCTTACTGACCCCAAACTTAGTGCATCTGTTTCTGATCAAATAAATGCATCCTCCTTCGTGAGCTTATAAGAGATTTAATTGAACAGTCTTACTGACCCCAAACCTTTGGGAGTATGTAAATAAGAGCTATAGTTTCAGTTTTATGTGTTTCAGTTTCCCAGTTGCACCTGGACAGAGAGAAAGACATTGACAACCGGGAACTGAAAATTATTTATCTCCTCTTGTCTGCCCATCAGAGGGAGTAAATCCATTTTCTACTTTTTTGGCTCTTTATCCGTTCTGTTCTGCCTAAGCTTGCTCTCTCTCTGTCTGTTATCTCTGACAGTGGTCTCTAACCCTGTTCAAGCATTTAAACATCAATGGGCTGGATTGGCCTTGCGATCTGACTCCGAAGAGGCTGACAGTGACAGAGACGTGCGAACGTCCCAGCAGAGGATTCGATCTGCACTACAGGTCAAGTGTGATGAAATATACAGTTTAATGTGCCAATTGTCACTTGATACAGCGAGTGCTTTTGAAGAAGAACTAATCGCTGGATTTGCCAAAGTTTGCCAGGTTAGTGACATTAGATGTCTTCTAGAATATATTCTGTTTTGGTTCTTTCTTTTTCTTTTTTGTTTGCTGTGCAAGTGTTGTGCTCTCTAATTCAGATAAACCACCTGTGAATGGTTAAAGTGTTAAAATGAAAACTAAAACTTGGACAGAACAAGCTGTAAATCAAGACTTTAGGCCTTGCACAGGTCTAGTACACATTCATCTACGCAAGACTTACAACAGGACAGGATGTAGATTTATTTGTGAATTCAGACAACAACTCGCCATTTTTCACTAAAACATCCTAGTGGCAAATTATTCATACAGTAAACACAAACACTGACTCCAGTAGTTGTTGTCATTGTTAAGCGGAGCACATAGACTCCGTCTGATCTTTCTCTCGCTCACATATTCGCTCGCTTCCTATTATAGTGGTGTAATTACTTCTAATGAAGAAGTCTGTGTGCAGATGCAGGCTCTGATTAGCCAGCCGCACCCACTGACATCTCTCTCACACACACATACATACACACTTCATCTTTAAACGTTCATTTTGTTAGTCATTTGTTCTGCAAATTGCTCCTCTCAGAAGAGCAGATTCATAATGAGGGCTGCCAGTGAAACGGTGACTGCCTGAAGTCAGTGTGAACTGAAGTGAACTGGAAGGCCTTAGTCATGCAAATTACTGCTAGTTTAATGAATACTATTGCTCATACTTACACTTAGTGATCTTTACAAACCTTTAACACTAAAGTTCAGCGTGTGCGTCATCTTTTGGAAGCCCTTTCCGCCACATAAGACAAAGAAGCATGCTTTCGTAAATCATAATTATGTCATAAGCTGTTTATTGTGACATAAAAAGTTAAAGTAATGGCACAAATTCATAATTATGACAAACAGATAAATGTTTGAGATAGAAAAGTTGAATTTATGACATTTGAAGTCATCATTATGAGATAAAAAGTCAAAATCGGATATTAAATCATAACTATGAGATAAAAAGATGAAATTATGAGATATGAAGCCATACTATTTAAGATTGACATACTAAGTCTTGACTGAGATTAGAAAGTCAAAATTATGATATAAATAGTCATACTTATGACATATTGACTTTTTATCTCATAATTAATTTTGTATTAATTTTTGTGGTAATTATGACTTGCTGTATATCTCAAAATTATGACATATGTCATAATTATGACCCATATCTCATAATTCTGTGATTTATTATTACGAGACATATATCTCATAGTTTACTGAATCATATTTTTTTTTTCTTGCATGACGGAAATGGACTTCAATATCATCATTTGTTCTCCAGGCATAAATGATTCTGGGGTTTTTCGTTGAGGAAGATTTTTTACCTCCTAGATGATGAAAAAGCTGAATTTTATTTAAAATGATCATTTTAGGATCATTTTATTGAATTCCCCCTCAGATTTCCTTCAGAAAATGAAAATAACCCATATAAAAGATGTGCTAGCCATATTGCATGCGCGATCAGTGTTCTGTTATATTAATATTTTGATCAGTACTGGCTGTTTCGGTTTAAATGCTAACCACATCAGCTCTCAAACGAGTTTGTTATTGGCTGCGTGGTGATGTTGTGCTGACAGCTGCTGATTTGAACTGTCTTCTTTAATGTTGCTCCTCATTCTGGGCTGTATTCCCGTCTGCTCGCAGCCCTTGACGAGAGGACACGCTCGGTCGCAGCACCAGGCGCCGCACGTCACCGGGCTCGCATGACTTCATCAGCGCTCTGCTTCAGCGCTGGGGAGCTCCACGTCATGCATAAACATGAGCTGTCACTATCACAGTGAGGCCCCAAAGAGCCCGAGCTGCCAGCCAAAAGCGGGACTGCGGACACATGCTGCAGTGTGTGTGTGATTTGGAGGAGTTTCAGGAATGTGGAGCACAAGGCCGTGGTGTGCTTCGGCTCACAGTCGCAGTGGGTCAACACACCGAGCTCAGAAAGCAAATAGAGGCAGACTGCAAACAGATGAAGATACTCCCGTGCATCTCTCACACTGTCCTGACATCCTTGCCAAAAAATATGATCTGACTTACACTGGTGGATGATAAAAATGGCCGGAAAAAAGTTACGTTTATGACATACTATGTGATAAATATGAGATAATATGAGATAATACTAAATCATAGTTATGAGATCTAAAGGTGAAATTGCCATAAATTGAAATTATGAGATACAAAGCCATTATTATAACTCAAAACAGACATACCAAGTCATAACTGAAAAAAGTCCAAAATATGAAATAAAAAGTCAAAATTATGAGATAAAAAGCCATTATTATAACTCAAAACAGACATACCAAGTCATAACTGAAAAAAGTCCAAAATATGAAATAAAAAGTCAAAATTATGAGATAAAAAGTTGAATTTGACATACTAAGTGATTATTATAATATATATTTTTAAAATAACAAAATTACTGGATGCTATGTCACAATTATGAGATAAAAGCCCAAATTATGAGATACTAAATCATAATTATGAGAAAAAAAGATGAAATTGACATAAAAAGTTATGAAATACAAAGCCATAATTCTAAGTCAAAACTGAGAAAAAAAGAGTCCTAAATATGATATAAAAAAATTCTAAATTATGAGATAAAAAGTTGAATTTATGACATACTAAGTGATGATTATGATATTAAAAAAAATGATGGAATACTAAGTCATAATTATTTGATAAAAAGCCCAAATTATAAGATGCAAAGCCATAATTATAAGTAAAAACTGATAAACTATGTCATTTATATATAAAATATAAAAAGTCAATATTATGAGATAAAAAGTTGAATTTATGACAAACTAAGTGATGATGATATAAAAAGGCAAAATTATGGGATACTAAGTGATAATTGTGAGACAAAAGACAAGATTATGACATAAAAAGTTGAAATTATGAGATAAGAAGCCATAATTATAATAACTGAGATGTCAAAATTGACATACTAAGTCATAACTAAGATGATGTCTAAATTATGACAAAAAAATTCAAATTACGAGATTAAAAGTCTTAATAATAATAAATCAAAATTGATATGTCATAATTGAGATAAAAAAGCCCAAAATATGACCGTTATGACATAAAAAGTCAAAACTATGCGATAAAATCACAATTATGATATAAAAAGTAAAGATGGCTGAAGGAAAATCTTAGACTTACTTTAAAGTCCATAAAATGGAGTAGATGTGACTGAATATGAATGTGCGTTTGTATTCCACCCAAAATATCAAACGTTTGCATGATAATTTTGCTTTTCTGATATACAGTAAATTAAGAAATTACTATCACTGCAACCAAGTTTTATCATAAACAGTGGTCAAATATTGAAGCAGGAGTCTTTCTGCAGTTTGTCAAGAGTTTGATGGTTTTAGCTTGCAGTGAATTCTAAACAACAAACTTGGGCTGCCAGTGTTCTTTGCACTTTAAGATGTTAAAATCTAGTTATATGTGTGAATATTATTCATTCTGTTGGAATATGTATTTTTGTCCTGCTTAAATGGTCCTGAAACTAAAAAAGTGCAGTTCAGACTGGATCATTTAAATTTCATGAAGGCATTTTAGTGTTTTCCGACATGGAAAGGTTTAAATTGTTCAGGAGCAGAGCTGTCTTTGAAAAGCACACATGAAAAGCTGTGCTAATGTCTGATATGTGTTCATTTTACATAATATTTATACCAAATGGGTGTTGCTTTATCTTAAAGATTAAAGTGTCATAATTTGCTACTGATATTTGACCCCTCTGTATTCTTTCCATCTCCAAGCAGTCAAGAATTCAAAAATTCCAGTTCTGCTTTTGCATTTATTAATGTTTAACATCAATAATAATCCTATTTTTGAATCACAAAGCCGATGAGGACTCTAACGCTAGCTACAGGCTAGTGTGATTTTCGCTATTTAGCATGTATTGTGTTTGAGCGCCGCCTGGTGTTTATACAAAAAAAACAGCATTTTACACTGTCTCCACTTTCACCTAATGACATTTTACTCGACAATATCAAACCTGTATGAGACAAAACACCATATATGAAGATTTAAGTGAGGAAAAAGTTATTACATACTCAGCGAAAGGTTACATTTGATGGCGATGCTCTTGATTTTCTGGCCGTGCGACTCAATTACTGATGTTTTGTTGTTTAGTGAAAGGGGAAAGATTCAATTAAAAACTTCAAAACAACTCTGCTGAATAAAAGATTGATCCACAGATCTTCTGATACACTGGGGTGTGTATTAACACAGGCTTCATGGCTGTTTAATGAACATTTGTTTTGATGTCTGGAGAGTCTCCAGGGATGAGATGAGTTCCGCTGTACTTATGCAAATCTTTGATTGGACGGTTAAAACCATAGATATGTGTATATGTAGGCTCTCTCTCTCTCTCTCTCTCTCTCTCTATATATATAAAACAGTGTCCACCGAGAAGGGTTCAATCATTCATATGCTATAAAATGGATAAAAATGTTTTTTAATGATGAAAAAGACCTTGTTTTATGAAACGCAACACTTAATAATATCTCATATCAAAGCATGGTTGTTTTTCAGTGACACATACATGTTTCATAAGGTTTCAAAGTTGTGTCCATCGTCAGACATTTATTAAAATGTAATAAAATCAGGGAATATCAGGGGCAGCTGCCCCTTGCCATAGTCCTCCTCTGCAGAGTAAGTTTTATAGTTTTATAATATTTTAAATCCTAATGTTAATATTTCCTCTGTCACAACCATGTCATCTTCCAATTTCTGAGGGAATTATTTGAAATATTTAGATCATCTGAAGCAGATGAAGCAACAACAGAAAACAAAACAAAATGGCTACTGCATGAACTCTTTGTTTTGTGAAAGAAATGCCAAATTTGTCAACACCGTCAGATGTCACCACCATAAGATATTGTGTTCCAATGATATACTTAAATGTGACTCTTGAATAAAAGCTTTATACTCAATAACATACTCACTGTTTGTTATGTTTGTTTTAATACAGTAATTGAATGTATTTGACAGTTAAAAAGACTACAAATTCAGGTTTTCGTCACCACCGTCAGATTAATATTTTGATAATATTTCATTATGATATTTTATATTTGTTGTGGAAGTGTTGGTCACATGTGAAAGTGTAATCTGTCTGCTAAAGTGAGAATGTGTTTTGAAATGTTAAAAACATCTTGAATGCTGTTACAGATAAAGTTGAAATTATATTACACAGTCCAAGGTAAAAAGCACATTTTGTTAAAAAAAAGAGAAAAGTTGGGAGGTTGTATCAAAGCATAGCTCAGTAGCTTAGTACATATAATGTAGTTTCATTTGAGTACAAGGTTTTATTTGTTCAATTTTGCACCCTGTTTTGTCCCACTTCTCAAGAATGACTGATATATATATATATATATATGTATATACTGTACACTGTGTGCAGAATTATTAGGCAAGTTGATATTCTGGTCATATTTTTTTTCCAAGAACATTTTACCAATTCCAAACCACATCTATCTTAATAACTACTATTGATTTTGTATTTAATAATTTGTGATATATATTAATTTATATTATAATATATAATATATTAAATTATATATTATAATAATTTGTGATATAAAGTGATATATAATTGTCCATGAAGGCTGATAGTCAGAAACTTCTTATTTCAGGTGTGCAGAATTATTAGGCAGGTTTTCCTTTACAGATAAAATGAGCCAAAAAAGAGATTGAACTCAAGAATAAAAGTTAAAAAAATTATTAAATGCCCATGAGAAGGATGCAATACTAATGCAATAATAGAATTAGCAAAGTTAAGGCATGACCACTGGGCAGCGAAATGCTCATTGGGTCAGCAAGGTCAGAAAAAACAGGTGGAGAGGAAAAGACACATGTTAACTGCATAAGAATTAAGAATTAAGGTGAAGAATTAGGTGAGAAACCATCAGGAACCATTTAGTCTCCAGCACCATCATTTTCCAGAACTGCAACCTTCCTGGAGTCTCCAGAATTACAAGGTGTCAGGTTCTCAGAGACCTCATCTCTTATCCTGAAAAGTCTGTCTTGCAGGATTGATTAAAAATGAGCTCCTAAAACTTACTGCCAGATTCTGGAAGATCAATTCTTCAAACAGTGGTACAAGAGGATGTAATGCTGGTCCTTCAAGAGTCACTCTCAACTTATCTGTCCATAAATCCTATACAAAATCAGTCTTCGTGTATTTCACAACACTTCAGCATGTTATTCTTATTAAGTGAGGGCCATTTTAAAGAATTTTTTACCCAAGCAAAGTCTCTGAGAACCTGACACCTTGTAATTCTGGAGACTCCAGGAAGGTTGCAGTTCTGGAAAATGATGGTGCCGGAGACTAAATGGTTCCTGATGGTTTCTCACCTAATTCTTGACATTAATTCCAAATTCTTTTGCAGTTAACGTGTCTTTTCCTCTCCACCTGTTTTTTTCTGACCGTGCTGACCCAATGAGCATTTCGCTGCCCAATGATCATGCCTTAACTTTGCTAATTCTATTATTGCATTAGTATTGCATCCTTCTCATGGGCATTTAGTAATTGTTTTACTTTTATTCTTGAGTTCAATCTCATTTTTGGCTCATTTTATCTGTAAAAGAAAACCTGCCTAATAATTCTGCACACCTGAAATAAGGAGTTTTTAACTTTCAGCCTTCATGGGCAATTATATATAACTTATAAATGATTAAATACAAAATTGATAGAAGTTACTAAGATTGATGTGGTTTGGAATTGGTAAAATGTTCTTGGAAAAAAAAATATGACCAGAATATCAACTTGCCTAATAATTCTGCACACAGTGTATATCTATGGTTAAAACTCTATTCAACAAGGATACAGTGCTGTTTGAAACCAAGCCAACTTGCAGTCATTTACCACAGAATATAGCCTAATTGATTTCAGTTTGTAAGATAAATGTAGATTGCGTTTATAATGGAAGTCTATGGGACTGGGACAGTTGGCAAGGGGTTAAAAGCAAAAATTACAGTTTTAACTAAATTCAACTTTTTATAAAATGTTATTAATAATAAAGTGCAAAACAGAAAAGTCCCTATCTTCCAAACTATGTCTTTAGACTTTGATATAGACTACCTATAATAATTCAAAATATATAATTTATATTTTTTGTGCGGTCGGGACGGATTACGCGTGAAATTGCATACATACGTTATGTTATTCTCGTACACACAGAGAAAAGCAAGTATGTTTAGCATGAATCTTAAAAATTATGATAAATCATTCAGAATGGCAAACCTCCGGTGAAACAAAGTTTGGAAAAAACTAATTTATTAGCCTATTTATTTATTTCTATTCCCATGCTGATCTCTGTAATCCTATCGAACCACATTCATTTTTGATCAGATTGACATCTGCAGTATTTAATGACTCATGTTTAATGTTATATTCCTTGTACTGAGAACCAATGAGAACATTTTTGTCTTTTATGAACGTTTAAAATATATTAACCAAGATTAAGGAATGTGCTTATCTAGCTATATTAATTTATTTTGTATTTTTTAAGTACGGTAATTTTCTGCCAGGACATTGTCCTGTAACTTAACAGACATTTCTGTTCATTATAAAACAACACAATGTGCAAAATTCAAAATACAGGTAAAACACCTGAAAAAATAATACAGTAGGCTACATTGTGCCATAATTTTTACGAATCTTTTATACGGTGTACATGATTAGCTAGTTTAAGCACTAATGCTGATGATATAAGCCATTTATCAGTCACAGGTAAAATGTTACATCTTGTGGCTATATACTTTCTAAATAGTGTGTACCTTACGATTTATTCCAGCATTAAGCCTTTAACCTTTTTTACGTCAAGAAAACAAAGAAAGGCTGCAAATGTTTAGGGTAGCGAGTTTAAAATTTTATTTATAATATGATACAAGAATAGTTTGTGCAAGAAATGGATGGGAACGTGGACCTGTACAATATTAACAAAATGTATTTGTAATGTAATCCAATGACAAACACACAAAGCACAACACTCAGTTGCTCAGTTTGGCCATGATTGTGTCAAGGATACATCTCATCAAGATATATATATTTTTTTACACAACATTTCAGCTTGTATACATTTATTGGTTTATAAGGTTTTATATATATGTATATATGTATATATATATATATATATATATATATATATATATATATATGAATATAAAGTGCAAAAACAAGAACACTTACAGTGAAGGCATGGCCCTGAAGTGCTGTATGTGACAACATGCGTGTCTTTGTACTCGTGCGCTTGTGTGTGGGACTCTATCCATGTACAATATGGCCGAATGGACAGACTGTCATACACACACACACACAGGTAAGCAGACACACACTGAATATGGCCTAGGCTGGACTGACGTCAAATGAAATTCAACCCCTTTCCAGCACAACGACGAATATGCAGTTCAACATCATTCATCTATTTGCAATACATTTGAGTCTGTGCAATAAGTTGAGTTATACAAATACAATTAATATGAACAGCTGAAAAAAACGAGCTAACATCTAAATTTCCCCTTTTTACATTTAAAAATAGACATTATTTGTATAATATCTCTCCTTCGGCCTCAGTAAAATAGCACCACAGGGTTGCACCTTTCAAGCCTAGAAATACAAAATTACCTGATAGAAGAACTGAGCGTTGTCTTGCTTTGGAAGAGTAAGGCATTTTCGTCGTTTTTGAAAGGATAAGAAAAATACATAAGCACTGTTAATTGACTAGATTACATTTTATATCGCATATAATTATATGGTTTGCCTTTCGTTCATATATTTTTAAAATGTAATTTCTCTTTCGCAATTCTTCGCGTGAAGATGTTTCGTTGTAATGATCAATTTTTTTTTTTTTTTCCTAAAGCAAGTCCGTGTAGCATCACAGTTGCGGTTTATCATTCTGTCAAGAGAATGTGTGTCGGTGTCCGTCTCCTGCTGTCCAGTTCATGTTTTTTCTGTGACAATCCTTAGCCTAGTTTTGCTGAGAGCCCTAGCGAAATGGAAAGGAATATTTTTAATAATCATTTTCAAACTTTTCATGACCTATTACCAATGTATGGAAGCTTGGTTCCACCATGGAATAAAAAATTAATTAATTAAAACTGCTCATTTTTATCTCACAATTCTGACTTTTCAAAGTTTTTATCTACAATTCTGACTGTTTTTTTTTCTTCTCAAAATTGCTAGAAAAAAATTTGAATTTAAGATTTAAACTCAACATTCAGAGAAAAAACGTCAAAAAAAAATTGTGAGATCTAAACTCAACATTCAGAGAAAAAACTCAAAATTACGAGATGTAAACTCAGTATTCTGTGAAAAAGTTGAAAAATTATATTGAAAAATATATAGAATATATAGAAAAATTTTCTTACAAAAACAGATTCACAAAATGAACAATAATCATGCTAATTAAAAAACTAACCGAGTTTGTTCTCTTGCGTTTCCAGCAGTCAGGGTTGAGACGTTTCTGTTCCTCGGCCAGAGCTTTGGCCTCCATGGTGTACATCCTCCTCTCCTCGTTCTTCATCTTCTTCCATTTATCGCCCAAAATCACGCTGATGGCTCTGAGTAAATTAGACATGAAAACCTCGCTTTAAGAGAAAGACCCAAACAACCGGACAAATTTCACTGTTTCTAAAGGTAGTCAGCATGTTTATGTAACAATAGATTTGTTTTGGCCAAATGGTTTTTCCTGTTCTACGGAAGAAAAAGACTATTTCCCCCTCCGTTTTAGTTAGAATGCTGCCTATGTAGGAAACTGACAGCGTAATTTTGGTTAATTTAATGTACTTTTGTCAATTATTATTATTTTTAAATATTTCTATTTAGATTTATTTTTTATTTGAGATTTAATTTTAGTCATTTTGTACTTATGTTTATTTAAATTAGCTGCTCATGCAACATTTCTACTATTTTTCCATTTAATATTTTTATTTGACAAAAAACAGTTTTTGTATTCATCTGTCTGCTCGCGGCACATCCACACACCTGTTGTCTTTGCCGGGGTACATCTGTGTATATTCCACCCTGTACTTCTTGGCAAAAAGCATGAAGGCATTCATTGGCCGCTTGCACTTTGTGGGTGTGGCTCCAGAGTTTCCTGAGGCATGGCTGCGCTGTGATTTGCTGCTGGGGGAGTGATGGGAGGAGCTGAGGGCCTCGAGTTTGTCGCAGTCGGGACTCACAGCGCCCCCGCTGGACTGCGATGCCCGACGCTGACGTGCCATACTGCTCAGAACGTACACGGCAGAAGAGTCGAGAGGGGTGAAGTCATAACTGTGTGGGGTGAGAAAACAGTCAACATCTTAAACACAGTAAGCTGAAGCCAATTCAGTTCTTATCTCTGATGATATCTCTCTATATTTTTAGTATTATTAATAATTTATAATAATAATTGGATTCATCTATAAAAACTAAACTAAAACTAAAATTAAATACGAGACTCTAGTTGAAAACAAGTAGCAAATTAGGTCTCATATGAGACAAAAAAAATTAATAAATACATTTTGCTTAAATAAATCATATTGACAATTATCCATGCAATTTCTCATTACCATAATCTCAACATTAATGTGAAAAAAAGATCAATTATATGAAGTGTTTGCACATTATGGTAGTGTTTGTTCTGAATTTTAAAATTATTTTATTTTAGTATTTTTACTATTTCATGTAATGAGACTCGCCCTTGAAAATAATAGTAATTACAAGAAAAACTAAATCTGATACATTCCATTAATTTTAAACATGAAAATACTGTCATAACGGGGATCCTTAAGTGTTTGAAAAATGTTATTATCAACTATTGTGAATTTCATTAGTAATTTTGTGATTGTTTATTAGTTTTTTTATATATTTCTATTTAGCTTTAATTTGTCTTTCAATTTTAGTTTTAGCAATTTTAGTCCTTCAACTTATAATATTTCAGCTAATTACCAAGAAAACGTTTTGTGTTTTTCTATTTTTATTTATCGTATTCTATTGCAGCTTTATTTCAATTAACGAAAACTATTATTAATAGTGTTAGTTGTCGTTAAAAACAATAACAACACAGGTACCTCCTAAAAGTGTCAAAAACGACTGAGTCGTCACAGTTGATGGCGTCGCGGTGTCCTGGTGGCAGACACAAGTCTCCAACCTCCATGTCATAGCAGGGAATGCCGTGCTGTACAACAGTAAGGCTCGGATAGAAAGAAGACCACCCTAACACACGTGCACAGATTAGATTCAAATTCCCAAATCACATTTATCTTTTAATGATACTGCATAGAAACAGACTTCTGCATTTACCTTTATTTTTCACAAAAAACGGATGGTCCGAACTGCACTCGGCGGTCAGAAGCCCTGCTTCAGAGCAACCAGGGTCAAAGGTTAATTTCAGGACGGACTGGCCGAAAGACACACTCTCCTCAAAGACCACCAGCTTTAGCCCATCAGAGCCGTAACTCTGCGAGACAAACAATCTTAAATTACTTTGGCAATAAGATTTTTCAATGCATTTTTAAAAGTTACTACTTGATGAAATCATTAATGGAACAGTTTGACCAAAAATGAAAATTTGCTGAAAATGTACTTATCCTCAGGCCATCCAAGATGTAGATGAGTTTGTTTCTTCATCAGATTTGGAGAAATGTAGCATTACATCACTTGCTCAGCAATGGATACTGTGCAGTGAATGGGTGCCGTCAGAATGAGAGTCCAAAAAATGATCTCATCTAAATCAGGTGGATTACTTGTGGATTATTGTGATGTTTTTATCAGCTGTTTGGACTCTCATTCTGACGGCACCCATTCACTGCAGAGCATCCATTGGTGAGCAAGTCATGCAATGCTACATTTCTCCAAATCTGATGAAGAAACAAACTCATCTACATCTTGGATGGCCTGAAGATGAGTACGTTTTCAGTAAATTAAAATGTGTGTGAACAATTCCTTTAAAAGGTGAAAGAATGACATCTGACTGATGTGTACATCATTACCTTCATTGGGTTGGACTGTGTTCCTCTCTCGTCATCTGAATCTTCATCCGACTCCATCACGTCCTCTGCATCCTGCCACTCCACATTCAGACCTTTGTGGAAGCGTAGACGTGTTCCTGGAGGAAAAAGACAGAGACAAGTGTTTGAAAAGAGATCTCCATATATCAAAAGACAGAAAAGTTAAGCCTAAACTCTTTTTTAAAAATAAAACTTCAATACAGTTATGTAAGAAACAAACATGGGTGTGAGGACCAGAATCTGTTCTGAGGACTCATTGGCCCTCCTGTGACCCAGAGACACGCCTGTTTTCCCTTTTTACTCCTGCTGCTCTGCATTAGTAACAGCAGAAGGTGCTGTTCACCACATTTCTTGAACTCACTGATAAATAAAACTGCAATCACAATATCAGCTGTTATTTTTTTCCTAAGTTTTTTGGGAACACTTTATCTGTGTCTTTACCTTTCAGGAAGCAATGCCAGGCAGTGGAGGGCCAGGAATGGGACCATCCCAGGTCATCATCATCGGACAGAGATGACATGCAGAAAATGCCTGACTCTGACTCACTGCTGGCCTGTAAAACGCACATAAAACAGCCTCAAAAGTATGTACTATATGCTATTTACTCTTTAACTCTCAGCCAGGGTCTAAAATTAACAGTAAATAAGATTACTGCGCCATGTGGCCGCTAACTTTATTAGGAACCGTAACATAATGCATGCTTTCAGTTGAACTGTACGAATGACGGAGACGTATAGTAGATATAGTTTTACAGAGAGATTAACTTGTAAACAGTGTTATATAACTAAAACTATTCAAATTAGTTTTCATTAATTGAAATAAAGCTGAAATGAAACAAAATCTAAATTTGATGAAAAAAATGGAAAAAAGAAAATGAACTAAAATTACTATAACTGAAATAAAATAAGGCTAAACAGAAATATTTTCAAATTATAAAAATTTGTTAAAATAAAGCTGAAATGAAAAAATAAATAATATAAATACCAATAATAATAATAATAATAAGGCTAAACAAAAATATTAAACTGAATTAAAAATAAGGCTAAACAAAAATATTTTGAAATTATAAAAGCAAAGCAATATTACTCAAATTAAAATGAAAACCAGGGTTATTACAGTTAAGGACAACTAAAACTATTCAGAGTATTTTTTTATTCAGAGTATTTAGACATGTTGCTTTCGGCAACTAACTGAAATAAGTTTAAGTTGAAGCACTACGATTACTAACTGGAAATAAATAAAAAGTAAAAATTAAATAATAAAGTTAATTAATTTAAAAATAAAACTAATAAAAATGATAAAAGCACACAAAATTACAAAATATTAAATTAAAATGAAAACTGAACATATAAAAATAAAACCTAATTAAAAATATAAATAAATACTATAATAGTATATAAATGATATTAAAATTACACAGATATGCTGCAAATGACAAAATGGCTGATACTCAAACCTGAATGACTTAGTTTCTTTTGTGGAACATAAAAGAAGGTATTTTGAAGACTGTTGGTACCAAAGCTGTTTTTTCTCAAATTATCTTCTTTTATATTCCATAGTTTATGTTAGGCTGTTGTAGCGTAAATGTTTATGTGCAATACATTTTATGATGAATCAAATAAAATATTTCTTTCCAAAGCTACTATTTGTAATGTCTACTTAATACTTTCTCATTTAACACAAAAATAGCTTTAAATAATCTTTTGTGGGTATTTTCAAAGCCAAATGTAACCGAATGTAATTTGCGATTAATCGCATCCAAAATAA
Organism: Onychostoma macrolepis; assembly: GCF_012432095.1. Taxonomy (NCBI): domain Eukaryota; kingdom Metazoa; phylum Chordata; class Actinopteri; order Cypriniformes; family Cyprinidae; genus Onychostoma; species Onychostoma macrolepis. The sequence continues at coordinate 4,012,960 of NC_081179.1, forward strand.
AAGTTTTTGTTTACATAATATATTTGTGTGTGGTGTATATTTACTATGTACATATAAATACACACACATACATGTATATATTTAAGAAAAGTATGTTATATTGATATATTAAATATATAAGTTACATTAATATAAATATATACATGTAAATATTTTCAAAATATATACTGTATGTGTGTGTGTTTATATATGCGTGTGTGTTTATATATGCATAATAAATATACACAGTACACACATATTACATAAACAAAAACTTTTACTTTGGATGCGATTAATCACGTTTTTTTTCTCTTTTTTTCATGCATGGCAAACTTTCTCAGTTCACTCACCATTGGCAAGTGTGGCAATAAGTTTATTCTGGATCTTGATAACAGCACATAACATTTTCAAAAACTCTTAAGCCATTCATGAAATCCCATTATAAGTGTTTGCATTTGTAAAGGCCCGCAGCGATACCCTGGTGCGGCGGCGTTCTCTCATGTGGCTGCGGGCAGGACTGGGGGCGCTGCTGGAAGACAGAGGGGGTCTAGCGTAGGAATGTAAACTGCTACTGTTGGAGAAGATGTGAACAGGAGAAGACCTGCAATGAAAATACATCATCAGAACAGTCCGAGCTGTGCGATTTACATTCATGTGCAATTGTATAAATGCCAAGATTTCCTGACCGGTTGTGTGGGGCGTTCTGGAGCAGGGGGCTTTGAGGGCTGGTGGCGATGTTGGCCAGCTCGGTCAGCCAGTTTGTGTGTGAAACATTGCCCTCAGGCCTGGAGCTCCGGCCCTCGACGGGCCCCTCCTCATGATGCGACACGCCCGGGGCCACCTGGAACACACCCGAGGTCAACTGGTCATCCTGCACCTCCTGCAGCTCAGGCAGATCATCTGTACAGACAGAAACATAGTATTTGGAATCGGAAATTTGATTTTTACGCTTTCAGAACAAACCATGAGTGGCAAATCTAATTACCGTACTCCATGTGACTTTCATTAGAAGGGCAGCCAGGTGAGGAGGGCAGGCACTCATTGCATTTAAGCAGATCGAAGGCCTCGTCCATACCTGAGCTCTGTGTCTGGACTTCCTGGACTCTCTGAGGGACCGACTGAGTTTTCACTTCCCACACCATATTATAACATGTCAGCTGGGCAGGCTGTGAATGCAAGAGAAGCGTTAAAGCGAAAGCAAAACGGGTAGGTAATTTCCAAACCAGCTTACTTGCACAGGTTTTACTTTGTAGGCATTTGTTTTGAATGAATGAAACGAATGAATGACTGCGGGACAACAGAAGTAAACACTGGAACAACTGTTCTGTTGGGTGGCCTATTGTGCAATATGTTCTTGGCCACTGTTCGATCACGTTGAGCACTGGCAACATTCATTTCACAATTAAACGAGAGTCGTCAAGGCTTGAATCCTTAATAAAGCAAATTTCGTCGTGTTAAATAACGCGTTTTGTTTGTGGCCCGTTTCTGTGAAGCGCGGTCACCTGACCCGCATTGCACGCAAGGCTTGTTTATAAACTTTCTGAGACTTGGCGCATGCGCAGCGCAGCTCATTCATTCATAACTGCGTAACAACAGGGGATCAATAACAGCGATAGATTGCGCTGGAAAATTCTCCATAACTTTGGAGAATCGCAGATGGAAGTCCCCCCGTTCGATCCGATCGAAGATACGTCCGTGTTTACGAGCGGAAAGCTTTATTTGTGGCCATTTTCGCTCGCTCGACGGTTTCAGTTTTTCCACACAGGAAGAAAATAAGAATTTCCTGCATTCGCGAATAAACAAACACAAAACAGACGCAAGCGCGGTAGATGTTTTGGTTTATAACTGATATTTTAACACGAATATTGTCGTTGTTAAAGCTGGACACGAGAACAATAACTTCAATACGGCTGTCGCAACAACACGAAGGTCTTTGTTTGAAAAAATCGCCAAAAACTCATTAACAACTGCGGTATCAAATCAAACCACATCTTACACAGACCATCCAACTGTCAGATGCTTGATCGATGTAAAATAATGAAGATAAATGTTTAAAAATGAACTCAAATGTCAAAAGCGGGAGCTGTAAACAAAAGAATGTCAACAAGTTGAGACATGGTACATCAAGTCCTTCTTTTTACCCTACTGTAATGAATGGAGACCCTGTTTTCTGCTGGGTTTTAAGGAAAAAACAGGACAGGCTGTGTTTAATTATTGTCGCTATGGTGAGGTAGAGAATTACTAAACCACAAGCAAAACAACAAACGTCACAGAGAAAAAAACCCATCAAGTAAAAAGTTGACATTTGCGATCGAAACAATGAATGACAGTCTTTTTGCTCCCCGCGAACTCAACCGTCACCGTCTCAAATAGCCACGCAGAATAAAGTTCATTGACATTACTGTTTAGTTTCGTGATAATATTTCAACAACTTTTTTTACTTACCAAACCTGTCGCCATTACCGAGTATCTCTGGCATTCTCAGCGAAGGCAGGACTGATTACTTTTAGATCTGGCCTCCCATTGGTGGAGACGCACGTCAGTTTGGTGAGCTCGAAGCGCGATTGGCTAGTCGCTCGCTCACTGGGTTAGACTTGGATGGGTTTGTTATTGTGTTTGTGATTGGTCAGTTTTGCATGCCCGTTACATCAGGCGTGAATCTCATTGGTTGAGACGGATTTTTTTAATGAAGACCCGCCCTCTTTGTTAAATAGGGGGATTTGAGGTATGCATTGTCTTAAGACGTTGTAAACAAACATAAAACAACATTAGTCCTTGCATTTGGGTTAAATTACAGCTCATTAAAAGTGAAATAGCTAATGGTTGGCCGCATAAGTACAGGTTATGGACCCAATTAATGATATAATATCACATCTGAGGAAGTTCATTTTTGATGGCATTTCTATTTCTAATGTTACTACTCAGTGATGTAACACATGCATCATGACATATCATAACACATGCATGTTATGCATGAATGAAAAGGAATCATTTGTAACATAAGATTTGAGAGCTGTAATAATCACAACGTGATTTTTAAATACAAAATTGTTCTTTATTTGAATGGAAAGTCAAATATAACTGACGGTATAGTACTGGGCTCTCTTGCACCAAGAGACTGTAGACCTTTGATCCATTTTCAGGACATAAAAAGCATTAGCAACTTCGCAATTAGGCTGCAGAAATTCACACAGAAATGGTACAGAAATGAGCACTGATTGGCAATTAAAAGTCTTTTTTTCCCCCCTATGAACAGGGTAGAAATGGTGTAAAGGTACACTGACACACAGATATGGTTTAGGGATTCACTACAGGTTAGTTTACCAACAGACAAACCTGTGGGGATCTACATGGGAAGAGGTGATGATGGCTAAGCTGTTCATATTAGAGGTAGACAGTAATGAATTCAGTAATGTTTTAGGAAGAAATGGATACTACTAGTAATGCATATGACTTGCCGTGAAGCAAAAGATCCAATCAACAAGGACAAACTTCTCATACGTCAAGAGATAGAGAAAAACAGTGTCCAAATACTGCAGGAATGAAGAATAAAGCAAGTGTTTTGAAGAACATTATCAAAATGCCAAAAGCTACCAGAAACAAAGTAAACGTAACTCAAAAATAAACACAGGAAAAGAGAGGAATCATTCAGACTTCGTCATAGAGAGAGCAAATGTCATTGGTAACTTTTTGAGCATCTAGAAAACGAATGTGAATGTACAATTTGTGCATGTTGAATACATCATAATTCATTGTGAAATGCTTTAGTTATTCAAAAAAATTTAAGATGTGAACAATTCATAAAAATGTGCTACACCATTTTAAAACCGACAGAAGATACACAATGCCTATATTTATTATTCTTATGTGACAGTGAGGAGTTTCTGTAAAAGATTGTGCAAAAACAAGAAATTGAAAACATGTAGCGCTGTGCAACCTCAAGTTCACCCAGAAATGAAAATTTGCTGAAAATGCACGCACCCTCAGGCCATCCAAGATTAGGATGAGTTTGTTTCTTCATCAGATTTGGAGAAATGCAGCATTACATCACTTGCTCAGCAATGGATCCTCTACAGTGAATGGGTGCCGTCAGAATGAGAGTCCAAACAGCTGATAAAAACATCACAATAATCCACCTGATTTAGATGAAATTATTTTTTTGGACTCTCATTCTGACGGCACCCATTCACTGTAGAGGATCCATTGCTGAGCAAGTGATGTAATGCTACATTTCTCCAAACCTGATGAAGAAACAAATTCATCTACATCTTGGATGGCCTGAGGGTGAGGAAAATTTTCATTTTTTGGTGAGCTATTCCATTAAATTATGTATTTTCATTACACTGGCATCAAAGTGCAATAATATTCAGACTGCATTTTCATTTTTATATGTAATCGAGTCTGTGCATCTCCATCTCCTTTTCTCATATCGTATTCTCAAGCAATTTGAAAGTTTACTAACTCCTGGAAATGTAATGAAACTTGAGTATAAAAGTCAACGTGAAACAGTTTGCAACTCATTTTACTTCTGTAATCTGAAGTATTTATGAGTTAAATAGGATATTCAACAAGAAAAAAAATAGGTAGGACCTGATTTTATTGAGCAGAATTGATTGGACGGTTAAAAAAAGGGTGTTTCATACCAGAATTCATTTATGACTTCAAATGTTGTTTTAGAGGGATTGCAATTTTAATACAAACTTAAAAAAAAAAAAAATTATTATTATTATTAACGTGCTCTAAGTAAATACGTTCAATTTAGTTTTCATGTTGACTTTAAACTCTGGCATGTAGTCCATAATTCATTATAAGTAACTGTTCACATTTTTTGTAACAGGTGTCATCAAGATGCAATTCATGAATCTCAGATGCAGAATTCATGTTTAGTCAAAAATGGTGGCTCGCAGTAAAAATGACTTACATAACACTGAAAACATTTGACAAATGCTCAACAGCAGATTTAAAAATTCAGAAGAATAGCTTTAAAAGAATAAATTAACATATTACTGTGCTGTATATGGCATAACAATGCAGTCTTTGTGTAAAAGATGCAGCATGTGAAAGAAACACAAACCAAGTTTAAAAAACGAGAAAAATTTCGATAAACACACCGGTACCAAATCCCCAAACCAAATAACCACGAGGAAACTCCCATAAACCTCGAGTACCCTGGAGGAAAGCGCTCACATTTGGCTTTTCACATCTAAAAAAAATCATGATCATTGACACACACCGGAGTTTCACATCTGTGAATGCAAAACAATAACTTCAAGCTTATGACCTATGTTAACACGATTTCTTGACCATGATGACAGGCCTCTACTTACCATTTTCTCATCGTTTCACATTGCATTTTAAGTTTGCGATGTTTATTGATTAACTGATTTCATGCATTCGGCTCCTCTATTGCAATGTGACTCCCGAAGAGAGTGATCAGCTGCTCCTCGTAATTCGCTATGTTTCGTTTCATGATGTCCATGCAGGGGCCTAATATCCTCTCAAACGCCTGCACGTCCATCGCTGTGGAACACAAGGTGAATGATCACATGACCCGCCGTGCATCTGCGATGCATTATGTTATATCACTTATAATGCATTACCTAAGCATTTGACGTTGTCCATGGCATACGCAGAAGCCGCCCGTGGCTTGTTAGTGACGAGCGCCAACTCTCCGAAATACTGGCCTCTAGAGCATGTGGCGATTTCCACCTCCTCGTCTTCAGTATCGTTTTTCGACTAAAAAATAACAATGTCATGTAAATGCATGTGAATCTTTTAAAGCTGAAGGATTTATTGGATTATTAGGATGCATAATGAACCGAATTGTGCTGATTCTTTGTTAAAACAAACATGTTTGACTCACTTTGCTCCTCTTCATAGTGATCCTGACGTGTCCTGACTCTACGATGTAGAAACAATCTGCCAAATCACCCTGTGAAAACAAGGTAGTAGTTTGGGGTCGGTAAGATATTTTCATATTTTTCAAAGAGTCTTTTCTGCTCACCAAGGCTGCATTCATGTGATCAAAAATACAGTAATATTGTGAAATATTGTTGTAATTTAAAATAACTGTTTTCTATTTGAATACATTTTAAAATGTAATTTATTCCTGTGATCAAAGCTGAATTTTCAGCATCATTACTGCAGTCTTCAGTGTCACATGATCCTTCAGAAATCATTCTAATATGCTGATTTGCTGCTCAAGAAACATTTATTATTAGTAGTAATAGAATGCAACACAGAAAACAGCATTTATGTGAAACAGACAAATAAATCACTTTATAAATGTATTTAATTTTAAGTATTTTTAATTTTAATAACTAACCCTTGCTGAATAAAAGTATTAATTTCTTATAAAAAAATCTAACTGATATTATATAACATTACTGTACATTACATCAGATATAAATACATTATAACATTATATACAAAATACATTATAACAGATAACTAATTTACTAATTCAAATTACTTTTCCAGTTTTTTTGTAATAAAAAAAACAACTGTTAAAAATTTGTACTCACAAATTGTACTCAATCTGATTAAATATATTAGTGCTGAGCATAAATACAGAAATTAACCAGTAAAAGAAATGTCTAGGCCTTTACATTTCCAGGTTTTTCATGACTGTGGGAACCCATAATAATTGCTTAAACGTTTATTAGTGTCAAAACTGTCTAACCTGAGCAATGATCTGTTCCCCGCTGTTGTACACTTTGGTCGACAAGACATCAACAACCTTCATTCTCTCTGAAACCTGAAAACAAGAGACACATTTATTTATAAAATCAACAAGAGAACTGCGCATGCAGACAAAAACTCAAATCACTTACCACAAAATAATAAAATACAGTTAGCAGATAGCATGTTGGTAGAAGTTGCAGGGATGAATGCAAAAGTGTGTGTGTTCAAACCTCCAGTGACGTGAGCAGTGGAAGAGTCCCGATGAAAGCCTCGTACATTTTTCTTTTCTTTGCATTATTCTTTAAGATGATCCTTCTGAATGTCAACCGATCCTAGAGACATTTAAGCCAAAAAAAATAAAATTTTGAATAAAATAATTAATAATATTTTACACTCAAGAGAGATTGAATTTTTGTAGTTCTATAATTTCAGTATTTTCTATGAAAAGCAGAGGGCGCTCTGACACAAACGATACATGAAATGCTCTTGGAGAAAGAAACAAGATATTTAGCATCTGATTTTACTGTAAACTTAAATAGCAGGTTGTTTTTTTGCCGAAACCAGTTGTTTAGAAAATGATGTACTGCAAATTCATTAAAATATCTTTTTTTTTTCTCAGAAGAAAGAGTCATTCAACTTTGGACTATTATGGGTGAGTAAATGATTGTTATTTTAGATTTATTTTTGTTATTATTAGTATAATATTTTGAATTAGATTTTATTTTTTATTATTTTAATTTGAGTTAAGTTGTTGTTGTGTTATTGTCTTTTATTTCCTTTATTACTTTCAAATTTTAGTTTGAATTATTTTAGTACTTCAACTTTAAACGAAAATGAGAAATGTCGCCTTGGTAGCTGAATTAAAATACATTTATTTATTTTTTTAAATATATTTTATTTTATTTCAGTTAATGTTTGTTTTATTACATGAAATACATTTTTTTTAATGGTTTTAATTATGAAAGCTAATTTCTGCCACAAAATGAAAAAAATAAAAAAGGTAATTGCGACTCTTTATCTCACATTCTGACTTATTTTTATATCTTACAATTAAGTTTTTTTATGAACTGTAAGATATACGAAAGGTCAGAATTGTGAGAAAGAACGTCATTTACGTCATGAGATTCTAACTTTATCTCAATTCTGACTCAATCAGAATTGTGAGAGAAAAAGTCGCAACTACCATTTTTTTTTAATAATCCAGGAAGGAAACTGGCTTCCATAGATAAAGGGATAGTTCCCACAAAAATGAAAATTCTGTCATTAATTACTCACCCTCATGTCGTTCCAAATCCGTAAGACCTTTGTTTATCTTCAGAACACAAATTAAGATATTTTTGATGAAATCCGAGAGCTCTCTGACCCTCCATAGACAGCAAGGATCATACACTCTCAGAAATAAAGGTACAAAAGCTGTCACTGGGGTGGTACCTTTTCAAAAGGTACACTTTTGTACCTATTAGGTTCAAATATGTACACTTTAAGTACTAATATGTACCTTTAAGGTACCAAAATGGACCCTTTAGGTACAAACATGTAGCTTTTGAAAAGATACCGCCCCAGTGACAGCTTTTGTATCTTTATTTCTGAGAGTGTAACACGATCAAGGCCCAGAAACGTAGTAAGGAGATCGTTAAAATAATCCATGTGACATCAGTGGTTCAACCATAATTGTTTAAAGCTACGAAAATACTTTTTGTGCACAAAGAAAACAAAAATAACGAATTCATTCAACAATTCGTCTCCTCCGCATAGTGCAATTTTGGAGAGTATCACATACATAACGTATGCATCATATGTAAGCGGATACGTTGTTTACGTTCAGATCAAAGCAAAAAACAAAGTAAACAGCGTATCCGCGTACGGCGCTGCTGACACAGAACAGCATACATTGTTTATGAATGTGATACTCTCCAAAATGGCGCTATAGTGTGACGTGGTGGAGACAAATTGTTGAATGAAGTCGTTATTTTTGTTTTCTTTGCGCACAAAAAGTATTCTCATAGCTTCGTAAAATTATGGTTGAACCACTGATGTCACATGGACTATTTTAATAATGTCCTTACTACCTTTCTGGGCCTTGAACGTGTCAGTTGCATTGCTGTCTATGGGAGGGTCAGAAAGCTCTCGGATTTCATCAGAAATATCTTAATTTGTGTTCCGAAGATGAACGAAGGTCTTACGGGTTTGGAACGACATGAGGAGAGTAATTCATGACAGAATTTTCATTTTTGTGTGAACTGTCCCTTTAAGAATCATGGTAAACGATGACAGAAATGACTCACGAGGCACCACAGGGCTCCAGGTGAGGTAGCGATGATGGTGGCGGCCCTCTGCGTGTTGTACATGAGGGCCAACTCTCCAAAACTCCCACGGTTGTCATAAGAGCCCACGGTCCGCGTGGTGCCTTCCACTTTCAACATGATGTCAAATGTTCCTCTGCGCAAGAAACACAACGAGATATCGATGTCTGAGAGGTTTAAACACCAACATCAAGATCCAAAGATGAATCATTTATACCTCTCAATGACGTAGAAGTTGTCGCCATCGTCGTCTTGATCGATGATGTGCTCTCCGGTCACTACTACCTTCTCAAAAATGGCATCCAAGACTTGCGACATCTGCTCCTGTAGGTTTGGAGGGCAAAATATGAGCCTTTCTTATCTTAAAGAGAGAGTTCAGCTAAAATGGACTGTTCTGTCATTTTTATTTCATCTGTCAAATATAAAAGGAGATATTTAACAGATTTCAAGGTGAATAACTGCACACATTTGGGTTTGTTCCCAGTGTTATTATAGTTAACTAAAACTAAAACCATAAAAAATATTACTTGAAATAGAATAGATTAACTGAAAAAAAAAAAAAAAAATAAAAATCATTTAATTTAATAAAGAGTTATATTTAAATAAAGTAAAATATGATAAAAATGACAAACACACAATAGAAACAACAACAACAAAAAAACTTTAACAAAAATGAAAATGAAAAGAAAATAATTTTTTTAAAACTTTAAACTATTAATAAAATCTCTAATAGTATCTCACATTATAACTAATTATAATTATAACTGTAACTAAATTATAACTATAACTAAAACTTAAACATTTTTTTATTTGAAATAAAGTTAAAATAAAATATAAATATTATGAAAAATGACAAAATTGAAATGCTGCCTTGGCTGCTAACTTAAATAAATAAAAACTAAACCAAAACTGATATAACACTGACATAAAAATAAAATTAACGTAAACTTTAATATTAAACAAAAAAAGGAAGAAAAAAATAAAATAAATTGACAAAAGCATATAACAAAGCTACTAAAAATTAACACTAACACTGAAACTGACCCAAATAGTAATATAAAAAAACTAATTTAAAAAAATAAAACTAATATAAAAAAATAGAAATGTCTAATGCACATAAGAAAATTGCTAAAAGTTAAAATTAAGTGGAACCTGAAAATGTAAAAATAAAAGCTAATTCAAAAATATTAATAAAAACAAAATAATACTATAATAACACTGGTTTGAAGGACATTAAGGTGAGTAAATGATGACAGGTTAAAACATTTTTTTTTTTTTTTTTCATTTTTATTCCTTTAACATACATAATATGCAACATTAAATATAAAATATAAATATAAAATCTGGAACATTACTGAAGTTTAAATGTCAAATTTATTTATTTGTATTTTTATAGAATTTTATAGCATTTTTTCCCCCAGTAGCCTGTAGCACAGGAACTAAACAAGCCATCCATGTTAATCTTAGTGGTTGTCTGAAAACAAATTGGCCAAAACTCACATTTTATTCTCTCATAAACTGTTGATAATCTTACCTGGTCCAGGTTTTTGAACAGTAGGATGTCTTTGCAGGCTTCCTGTAGTCTCTGTCTCTGCTCGTCTGTTTTGGGGTGAGTGACCTGAAGGCACAGCAGAGCATGATGGGATACTGGGCAGCAGATGCCACAGAAATGCATACAAGAGGAGGAACTCTCTGTCGCCGGAGCATTTCAATAGCAGGTTTCGAGAGGCCACTCACCCTTGGTTCTCTCTCCTCTTCATCCTCATCAGGGTTGTACGCCTCCGCACAAACTGTCCAGAGACCAATGAATTCAGTAAATCAGAAGCAGGATTAGAGTCGAAAACAAATAAAACCAACCTGTCTAGACAACGCATTACTGTGCAATTAAAATACAGCGCTTTGTGCAACTTGTTAAAATAAAAACAAGCATCTGAATCTTAATGTCTACTTTCAAATACTGTTTTATTGGATAAATGGTTAACACCACATAAAAATGACCATACTGCCACCATTTACTCATCCTCACGTTCTTCCAGACCTTAATGACTCTTAATTCTTTAGTGAAACATAAAAGGAGATGTTTAACAGATTGTTCAAGCTACACTTTTACAAATCTGAAAATATAGTGACAATTTAAGAGTTGGAAGAATAAAAGAAGAATTTCAGTGAATAATAATTTAAATTTGGGTTTGGGTTTCTCACACAAGTCTAATCAAATCAAATCTAAAATTACAAACGTTGCTTTGACAGCTAACTGAAATGAGTAAAAATTTATTATAAATAAAAAATTTTTTTACCTAAACATTAATGTTAAAAAATCTAATAAGAAAGACAAAACACATAACAAAATGACTAAAAATGAAGACTAAAATGGAAATAAATACATTATTACCTAAAAATTAAGATTAAAACTGACATTAAATAAATTAAACCTAAATAATAATATTTAAAATAAAATAATAAAATGACAAAAGCACATAAAATTATAAAAATATAAACTAAAACTGATAAATTAAACCTAAATTGTAATATTTAACAGAAAATAAAATGACAAAGCACTTAAAATTCCTAAAAATAGAAACTAAAACTGAAATACATATAAATTAAACCTAAATAGTCATATAAAAAAACGAATAAAATTCTAAAAGCACATAACAAATATTCTAAAAATGTATTTAAAATAAAAAAAACAGGAAATATAAAATTAAAGCTACTTCAAGATAATAATCAATACAGTTCATGAGTTTTTTTTTTACAATGCTTTGTTATTTTATTGTATGGAAAACAGAAGCTCAGATGTTCTGCTAAACATCTCCTTTTATGTTCTACAGGAGAAAGAACGTCATACGGGCTTCAAAACAATATGAGGGTGAGTAAATGTGTAAACTCTCAGTTTTAGATGAACTATTGGAGAAAAGTTTGCGGGAAATCTGTTCTCTGTCTCTGCCTGTGTTACGCATGCAGCGAGAGAGATGAGAGGATCGGCTGCTCTCCTCTCCCACACGCCCCCACTATTCCTACTATAAATACCAGCGCAGAGATGACAAGACCAGGAACTCCACCGTCTAGATCGATACTCCACACGCAGACGAGCGAGACCTGAAGTTTCAGGGCCAGGAACCCTACAGGAACCGTCTAGACTGATCTAGCTCACAGCTCTAGATTGTTTACATCAATCCAGGGCCTATTACACAACGTTTGGTCCTTAATTTCAAGTATTCAGCTCATCTGATCTGCTAAAAAAATCACAGAAATAGAGGTCAAACATTTTGTGTTTTGTCTACATTTCTCTATACTGTACAGAATTCACTATCATTCAAAATATTGAATATTTTTTTTAATGTTTCTGAAAGAAGACTCTTATGCTCACCGGGGCTCCATTTATTTGACCAAATATACAGTAAAAACAGCAATATTGTGAATTTTTTTTTTAAATTTAAAATAACTTTCTTTTTTGAATATATGTTAAAATGTAATTTATTTCTGTGATCAAAGCTGAATTTTCAGCATCATTACTCCAGTCGTCAGTGTCACACGATCCTTCAGAAATCATTTTTATATGCTTATTTGCTGCTCAAGAAACGTTTTTGATGATTATCAATGCTGAAAACAGTTCATATTTTTGTGGAAACCATGATACATTTTTTTCAGGATTCTTTGATGAACAGAAATCTTTTGTAACATTATGTCTTCACTACCACTTTTTATCAATTTAATGCATCCTTTCCAAATGAAAGTATTAAAAATACCTTACTGAGACCCTGAACTTTTAGTGTAAGTCTACATTTTATGTCATTCTTGATCACATCTTGTCTGATCTGATCTGTTTTCAGTCACAGAGTTCAAACCTGACATGAAATAAACCAGATGGGGAACTACGTTTAACACTGAGTTTTTATAGAAGCCTTTTTCCATTACAATAAAGTGCCTGACAGATATATGTAGGGACGATTTATCTATCTATCTACAGAATCACATCAATATAAGGACTGAATATGCTCCTCTTCCTGACACTATAAACTCATCTCTTTTTAATTGACCACCAAACTTCTACTTTTCTCCATTACAATCATACTTCATTTCCTATTTCAGTCCGGTCTGTCAGCACAACACATTAAAATCCCTCTAACCGTCCTCACTTGTGGTTTATAGCGATCCACGAGAGACAGAACTTCACAGCATCTAAAACACTTTATTTCTGCAAACAAAGCTGATCTTCCATTAGCCAATTAAACCATTAGCTCTCTCATTCACTCAGTGAGAGCAGTAAAGGAGTAAATGATATGTTAACAAGACAAAAGGAACTCCGACCACAAATGCAAGGTCATTAACCAGAACTGGATGTTCTGTAAGATGGGAATTTTAAGTAAACTCTGTATACGTTAAAGAAATAGTTCACCCAAAAATGAAAATTTGCTGAGAATGTACTCACCCTCAGGCCTTTCAAGATGTAGATGAGTTTGTTTCTTCATCAGATTTGGAGAAATGTAGCTTTACATCACTTGCTCACCAATGGATGTGAATGGGTGCCGTCAGAATGAGAGTCCAAACAGCTGATAAAAACATCACAATAATCCACACCACTCCAGTCCATCAGTTAACATCTTGTGAAGAAAAAACCTTCATTAAGGCATTTTAGCTTTAAACCATCACTTCTGGTCAAAATACAAGTCTATATTTCATAATAACGCTTGCTTCAGTGAAAAAGTCCATCCCCTGTTGTCCTCTCACATCATATTTGTGTAAAACAGTTTTGGACTGTTTTTGCTTGTAAACGGTGTTTGATTCGTGCATATTTCTCTCCTGATTCAGACAAGACGACTTTTTCACTGGAGGAAGCATTATTATGGATTATGGACTCATATTTTACCTGGAAACATCGGTTTGAAGTTAAAAACATCTTAATGATGGATTTGTTTCTTACAACCACGCAGTTTTTCTCTTTTCAAGGCATTAATTGTTGGACTGGAGTGGTGTGGATTATTGTGATGTTTTATCAGCTGTTTGGACTCTCATTCTGACGGCACCCATTCACATCCATTGCAGAGTAAGTGACGTAAAGCTACATTTCTCCAAATCTGATGAAGAAATAAACTCATCTACATCTTGGATGACCTGAGGATGAGTACATTTTCAGCAATTTTATATTTTGGGTGAACTATTCTTTTAATTCTCTTTAGCCACCAAATCAGGTTCAACAATGAATTAGTAGTAGATAAGCAACAATATAAATCTTCATAGAAAGCTCATCTTAAAGCAGATGTGATTTATGTGATGAAGGCACTGGATTGAATTTACTACATTTTGTTTAGTTTTTCTTTTCAGGAACCCGATAATGAATTCAGATGCACCTAAAATAGGAGTTGGTAATCATATTACTGAAACAGACTCGTATAAGTATACTACTCGTGAACTGCATCGCCAGAAATTGACAAACTTACCAGAAGCTCTCCGGACAAATCTGTTGATAACCGGAGCTGAAAGGAAAGAAAGAAAAATTACTCACAGTGCATTACAATAAAATGGAATATTAATGCCTATAAAATATTCAATTCAAGATGCCACAGTAATGGCCTAGATGGATCCGTTTTCACCAAGAAGCATCTTTCTTCCTGACCAAAATCAAAACGTTTACATCATAATTGATACTCCCTCTGAATGACACACATCATCATCACATCTTCATGGAAATACAAAGCATTTGCATGCAAAAAACAACACAGGAAAAGGCCTAGTGCCAATATTTTGTCCTTATGCACACACAGCATCTTTTTTATGAATAAAGACCAGATCTTCCATAAGAAATGCAATTAAATTAGAACACTTAGATGATAAAAAACGGTAAGCGTAATAACAAAAATATCATTTAAAGCCAATTAAGCTTGGTCTTTTGTTCCAACCCCCATCTGCAGTGAGCTGACCACTCATTTTTTGACGGTAAAAAATGAGATGTGTGATCATGCGTTACCAGTGAACAAAAGATCCGTGTTTTAAGGCATTATTGTGCATCCGTTATGAAGGATGTCTGTATGAACGCTGATGTGATGGACGCGTCGCAATGAATGAAGGAAGAGCGCACGCACGCACGCACGAATGCATTACCTATGAATTCTTCATCATCGTCCTCGTCCTCTCCGTTTTCGGAGTCAATCTGCATGGCCTCTTCGATGAAGTTGACGGCTTTCCCCGCTCGCGCGGCTGAATTGTGCTCATTGCCAAACGCGCCGCCGCGGCTCTCGTTCTCCTTGAGACGCGTGAAGTACTGCAGCGCGAACTCCAGCAGATCCCCCGGCTGGTTCCTCAGGACCTCCACGGTAAAGCTCTGCAGAAGCTCCGTCAAGCCCTCGGGGATTTCTATACTCATTTCCTGACGGTGAAATGTGCGCAAAATTCGGCCCGATCTCGCGCGTAACGTTACAGCAGTCGGTACCGTTTCGCCGCGTCAGCTGAGAAGAATGATCCGCAAACGCGTCAGAGGGAACGCGACGGATTTCTCACTATTCCACCATCTGCGTCTGTTTCCTTTCGTGTCCGAGCGCGTCCTCTAATTCGCGGGCGTAAAAATGGCAGGGAATTCAAGAGCTGGCATCTTTTCTTTTCTTTTTTTTTGATGCGCTGCTGGCTACAGGAAAGCCGCGCATGTGATGCAGGAAACCATGGCAACCGGCAACCCTCTATTTGCGCAGGAGGAACGCGGACGCGACGCGATGAGCTAGAACGCAACGCGAGCTCTTAAATAATCACTGCGATTGCACCATGGTATTATGACATTTTTGGACACGTACTATGGTTTTTTATAGTAATAGTTGAAATCGCTACATTGGAGTGTATGTAAATACGGCACAGGCCTATATAAATATGGAAATCGTTCAGGACAATGGTAGGGAAGACCGGGGCTAGTTGTCACATATTTTTTTCTCATTTAAATATATTTCTCAAGATTTATTTAAAGTCACCTTAAGTACAGAAACAAACTTGACTACTAAAATAAATAAATAAATAATTTTAAATAAAAATAAATTGAACATATCCTTTATAAGTTTTAGAAGTCAGAAAGAGCTTTATTACCAAATATGTTTACACACACAAAGAATTTGACTTGACTACAGGAGCTTCCAGTGCAGGAGAAAGTACATAGTGCAAACACACATGATAGTGCAGACATAACGCAGTAGAGATGAAATATAACACTAATATAAGAAAAACAGAAAATTAAATAATGCACTATACACAGATGTAGAAGTGTAGAAAAAAAGTTTTAACTGTTTAAATTAATGCACAGATATGTTTTTTACAAGTGTGCAGTTTACAATGTATACAGTTCGAATTCTGTGTATAAATATGTCACTTATGACATAAAATAAATCATGAAATTACAAAATGAAAAAGGGAACAAAAATATCAAACCCTCATTTTGTCCATCTGAAACTTAAATAAAATAATTAAATTTAAAATATATATTTTTTATAAATAGTATATAAACTAAAATGACAATAAACAGTACGTATGTGTATGTAAATATTATACAAAATTATAATATTGTACGAATCTACCCCAGCCTGACTTTTATGAAAAATACTCTGAGAACAAGTTCAGTTCAGACTTTTGTCTCAAGGCCTTATAGTCAGTGACAGATAACCCTTTCCTGTGTGACAACTAGCCCCGGTCTCCTCTAATATATACAGTATCAATGTACCATAACCATCTCTGTACATAAAAAATGCATCATATAATACAGATTCAAGACAATGCAGAAGAGTTCAGAGTGACGCTTTCAAAAAATAATTAAGTTAATGGATAAACAGACACCTCAGGCAGAATTAGACTAAGTGGGTTGCTGGTTAATCCCGTTTTGACGACAAATATGAGCTGATTATGTTGAGATTATTAAGCATGAATGCATTTTAAAATTGGAGAGTATCAGAGTTTGACCTTCTGGGAACAATTAGATTGTTGTTATATAAAGAAGCGAGGCCTGCTCCCTCTCTCCCTAAATCTGCTTCGTGTTCCACGTCTGTCATAATGTATCCAGAATTACCGGAGAGAGTAGAATAGAATTTTAAAATAACTTTTGGGAAACAAAAGAATGTGATGGAGACTTTAATATTAATGATATTCAGAGCACAAAGATCATAGCAACCTTTTTTTACGCTGCCTTCAGCAGTGAAATATTTCAGTATTGTAAGTCACAGATATATTGTATTTTTGATAATCAATTGTACAGCTAGACTGCCATCTGCTGGGTGGACAGACACTCAGAAATATCTTAGAATCAGATAAGAGCCAAGGTGCCACAAAGAGCAAAAGACAGTCTTATTAAATTTAGATCATTTTTAAAAAAGGGAAATATTTCCTTAAATGTCTTACCAATAATGATTCCTTCTTTACTGGGGCTGTTAAGCACAAAGAAAATTAAATAAATAAACAGATCATTCAATATTATATGAATCAACTTATATTTAATTATTGATCAGTTATTATTAAATTTAAATTATAATTTGTAAACAATAATGCCAATAATCTTTCACTGATCATGGCTTTTAAATGGTTAAAATCTCGACATTCATTTCACCTTTGAAACACATCAAGATTACTGTTTTTATTCAGCAGTTTTGCAAAAACACTGTCTTTAAGATTAAAATTTGCAAAGTTAACGCTATTGCAAAGGGCATGGGTTTGATTTTGGCATTGGTTGGGACATAACGGCAGACAACATTTGTTTGATCAAAAAAATTATTGCTAGGGACAATCTAGTAGTCGATGGATATAGGGACACGTCATAGCGTCTCTACTAAATTCTACGCCTTTGAAAATCATAACAGGCGATGTCTGACTTTGGAAACGTTTTCTTTGTATTGTTTGACTACTCAAAGAGAATATAGGAAAATATAACTTAATTAATTTGTGTTCCCTGCCAGCTAAATTTTACATAAATAAACAAAAATCTGGTTCTAAACCTCTCTTTTCTTTATTCAAAGTTGATCTAGACAAGTACATGGAAACTATCCAGAGTTCTGTTAATCCTAAAGCAATCAAAACTGCATATTCATCCTATGTGTCTTTTTAAGATGAAAAAAAACAAAAAAACATGGTTACTATAGTAAAACCATGGTAACCACAGTTTAGCCATGGTATTTGTAATAAAACTCTGTTTTTGCAAAACAAAAAACATGGTTACTATACTTTAGCCTAGACTATAATAAAACCATGGTTAAAAGTGATTTGTATTTACTCCGAAGTCCCGATCTGAATCAAAGGATTCACGAACACGCACCGAAGTCCCAATCTGATTCAAATGATTCACGATCCGTGCTCCGAAGTTCCGTTCTAAATCAAAAGATTCGCAAGCCATCATTTCGGATCGGACTTTGGATCGCAAATCATTAAATTTGCAAAATGATTTGCGAACCCGCTCCAAAGTTCCGATCTGAATCAAAAGATTCGCGAACCATCATTTCAGATCAGGTCTTCAGAGCGCAGAGCATAAATCATTAAATTTGCGAAATGATTTGTGAATTTGTGAAATGAAATGAAGTTCAGATCTAAATCAAATGATTCGTGATACACAAAGAAATCACAAACCTCCACCAAAGTCCCAATCTGAATTAAATGATTCGCAAACCTGCACCAAAGTCCTGATTTGAATCAAAAAATGTGCGAACCCGCACCGAAGTTCCGATCTAAATCAAATGATTCACGATCCACACTTCTAAGTCCCGATTTGAATAATGATTTGTGAACCATAATTTCAGATCAGGACTCGAAGCGCGAATCGCAAATCATTCAATTCACGGAATGATTCGCGAATCCGTTCCAAAGTCTCGATCTGGTTCAAATGATTCGCGAACCAGCTCCGAAGTTCCGATCTAAATAAAATGATTCACTATCTGCTCTCCGAAGTCCCCATCTGAATAATGATTCACGAACCATTCGTTCGTAAACCATCATTTCAGATCAGGACTCAGAGCATGGATTGCGAATCATTCAATTAGCCAAATGATTTGCTAATCCACTCCAAAGTCCCAATCTGAATCAAATGATTCACAAACACACCGAAGTCCCGATCTGAATCAAATGATTCATGAACACGCACCGAAGTCCCGATCTGATTCAAATGATTCATGATCCGTGCTCCGAAGTTCCGTTCTAAATCAAAAGATTCACAAACCATCATTTCAGATCGGACTTTGGATCGCGAATCATTAAATTCGCAAAATGATTTGCGAACCCGCTCCAAAGTTCCGATCTGAATCAAATGATTTGCAATCCGTGCTCCGAACTTCCGATCTGAATCAAAAGATTCGCGAACCATCATTTCAGATCAGGACTTCGGAGCGCAGAGCACAAATCATTCAATTTGCAAAATGATTTGTGAATTTGCGAAATTACTTGCGGGTCCGCTCCAAAGTTCTGATCTGAATCAAATGATTTACGAACCTGCTCGATCTAAATCAAATGATTCGTGATACACAAAGAATTCACGAACACCCACCAAAGTCCCGATCTGAATTAAATGATTCGCAAACCTGCACCAAAGTCCCGATTTGAATAAAAAAATTTGCGAACCCGCACCGAAGTTCCGATCTAAATCAAATGATTCACGATCCACATTTCTAAGTCCCGATTTTAATAATGATTCGTGAACCATCATTTCAGATCAGGACTTGGAGCGCGGATCGCAAATCATTCAAATTCACGGAATGATTCACGAATCCGCTCCAAAGTCTCGATCTGAATCAAATGATTTGCGAACCTGCTCCGAAGTTCCAATCTAAATAAAATGATTCACTATCTGCGCTCCGAAATCCCCATCTGAATAATGATTCGCGAACCATCATTTCAGATCAGGACTCGGAGCATGGATTGCGAATCATTCAATTAGCCAAATGATTCGCTAATCCGCTCCAAAGTCCCGATCTGAATCAAATGATTTGCGAACCCGCACCGAAGTTCCAATCTAAATCAAATGATTCACGCTCCGACTCTGCCCATGTATGAAATGTGTGGTTTTCTAGCATATTTACTTTAAATTCTCAGGTTATATCAATGGTATGACGTATTGCAGATGTGGCCAAAATTACAACAACAGTGGTATATTTAATTGTTTGATCAAAATTACTGCTAGGTACAATTTAGTAGTCGCTGGATATTGGTAAGGACATGTCAGGAGCATCCCTACTAAATTCTGCACCCTTGGCTAGTGCACTGCAAAAGCAGATTTTTTTTTGTTGTTGTTGTTGTTGAAGGTTATTGCAATAAGTTTTACAAGAAAATATGGTTATTTTATATTATTATTTGCCATTTCTTTGTAATTAATTGTGAAATTTGCTATCAATTTCTGAGTGAAAATTGCTTCAAAGGAAATCCTACACCAGATTTTTTTTCAGTGATGTGAAAACAACATGACTCTGATGTTGCTGCATTTGATGCACAATTCTAAGTATGCAGTTCATATTTCCTTCCAAGGCAATGTTTTTATAGCTCAGATAATTCAATAGAGATCTCAATTATGTCTTATTTAAGCATCAAATTTCTCCTAACAGTCTTGGGAGTCAGTAGTTGACATACAGTAAGGCTACAGAGCTATAAAATGAATGTGGAGAGCAGCTCAGATCATTTGATCTTCTCTAGAAGAGAAACATGAGATTACTGGAGCCTTTTTCTCATGATAAAATTTTGCAAAAGCCTCAATTTTTTTCTCAATCCTGTCTAGTAAAGCGATATCATTTGTGATTTTTCTTTCCTGTGTGTTGAAGCGTTCCTCATACACTCACAGTAGTTGTGGTGGTGAACACTGTGAGGTTGGGTTCTGTACATTATGTGAATGTTAATAATGATGGTGGAAACAATTTGATTTGATGTTCCCTCAAAGTCCAGATATGGGGAACCAATCAAAGCAACCTGTGCAAGCCTTACATAGTGCATTAATAATACACAACTAAAAATATATCATGCTATTATAATATTTTTCTGTTGGTCAGCTCTAGCGCAATTTCGCCTTCACGCGAAACTCCCAATCGTGAGCATTATAACATAGATAGATTATTTAAAACCTTTCAAATGTCTTATTTTTGTAAATTCATCAGTATACATTACTGAAATGGGTGGAAATGTTCTCACTATAGATTAAAATGTTCTTAAAGTGAAAAATTTATCATTGGTAAGTAAAAAATAAATAGGAATTTTACTGAAGAAAACGTGTATTGGATCGTTTTTAGAAAAATGGCCCATGCATTGGTCTTGATAATTCTCAGAAGCCGTTTACTTTATAAAACGCAGGATGTGAGATATCATGTTATCATGTTTAATTTTCTGATGAACAGTAGAGGAAAAAGGAGAGTGTGTTGTGCAATATCATTATAGAAGCAGTTTATGAGTAACTGGTTAAATCCATCTAAGATGGTCAAGGCTGGTTTTTGCACACCACTCTTAGAAATAAAGGTTCCAAAAGGGCCATGGAAGAACCATTTTTGGTTCCCCAAAGAACCTTTTAGTGAACAATTCCTTAAAGAACCTTCTTTTCTTAGTGTGAAGAGCATTTTAATAATCTCTCTTAAAATAAAGTTTTTTTTTAAAATTATTATTGGCATTGATGAACCTTTCAAATCCATGGAACCTTTCCATTTCACAAAAGGTTCTTTATAGTGGAAAAATGTTCTTTCTTTTAAGAAAGGTTCTTTGGAGAACCCAAAATTGCTGCAAAAAAAAAATATTTTGCACTCTTTAAAATAAAGGTGGTTTATATACTGGGTTTCAAAGAAGCTTTCTGTGAACAGTTCTTAAAATTTTTTAACAATCTGAAGAACCTTTTCCACTATAAAAAACAAAACAAAAAAAACCTTTTGTGAAATGGAAAGGTTCCAATAAAGAACCTTTATTTTTAAGAGTGTGGAATCTTTATTTAATTAATGCATGGAAGCATAGATATACCAGTAAAGAACTTTTGTTCTTGGGAGCACTTGTCAGCTTGAGCAGCTTAAATCTTAAGTGTTTTTTTTTTCTTTGATTTCTGCAATATTTTGAGAGGATATGTTGTGCAATATTTGAGAGGATATGTTGTGCAATACTTTAATGATAAGGCTCTCAAAAACTGTAACTCATACAGAGAGAAGATGGCACTGGCTGTGACGGTTTTCTTTTTATTGATGCTCCGAATCAACACAAGCCTGTTTCTCGCACAAGAACCTCTCTATGCCTTTGTAACCAAAGGTGACCAGGCTGTGCTTCAGATCCCCTGCATGG
The DNA here is from genome assembly GCF_012432095.1 of Onychostoma macrolepis. Taxonomy (NCBI): domain Eukaryota; kingdom Metazoa; phylum Chordata; class Actinopteri; order Cypriniformes; family Cyprinidae; genus Onychostoma; species Onychostoma macrolepis. Next base: position 4,035,168 of record NC_081179.1, read on the forward strand.
ATAAGGTCGCAGACGTCACTGTTTATAGGATAAATCCAGACAAGTCTCGTGTTGTGAGCAATTACTCCTTAAGACATTCTAACACTGCATATTTCCTAATTAATATTTCAGAAAATCAAGAGTATTTCTCTGAATGCAGAAAGAATGGGCTGCTTATGGAGAAAAGACGCTTTCTTGTGATAGTTTGTGCTCAGAAGGAGGAAAAAGAGAAAATGAATTATCTTCATGGTGAAACTGCGCGCATCTCCTGTCAGAAGTTCAGTTCCAATCATGGAGAAACTCTTCAGGTGTTTCAGAGTTTAAAACCATGGGATCTCATTTGGGTAAGTGAAATGATTCTGGATACCAGCGTATCTCTGGAGATCATTCCAGATGCACTTAGGAGCAGAATGAAAGTCCTGAACGGAGGCTCTTTAATTCATTTATCAAAAACCTCAAGTATGGACAATAGAGTTTACAGTTGTTTGGTTTGGAGTGACAATCAATGCCAAAACCACAAGAAGATTGAACTATACATTGAAACGCAGGACATTTTCCTCGGCTCAGGAGAGAGTTACACTTTGCCCTGTTTAGTTAAAGGTTCCCCATCAGAGGACATATATTGGCTTACTCCCAGTCGATCAGACGACGAATTTCATGAAATGTTGAATGCGACACAGACCAATAACTACTCTTTGGTCATTCCTCACCTCTTGCCGAGCGACACTGGAACATACGCCTGTCATTCACAATTAGAGAAATTTAATGAAGCCAACATTTTTGTTTGTTCCATTCTTGATCCCATCAATATCACATTTGCTTTGGGTGACAGTGTTGATTTGATGTGCATTTTCAATCTGTCATACTTTCCCAGAGTACAGTGGTACAGGGAGTACAATCAAAGCTCAGAATATCTGCTAGTCGACAGAAAAGATCATTTTGTTAAAGAGGACATGAAGAAGCGGCTGAATGCCTCCGACCCCAATCACATTACCATATCAGAGCTTTCGATCCAGGACGGCGGCTCATATTGGTGCAGGGTTTGGGAGTTATATGACATTCCCAGAGGCTGGTGTTTCAGTCGCAGAGTTCACTTAATGTACGTGACACCTCAACTGGACACTTTCTATTTTGTGTATGCATCTCTGATGAGCCTAATGTTGCTGGGGATGATCTCTGCGGTGGTTTTTGTCATGATAGTAAGCAGGAACAGACGCACACGGGAACTTTGTGATGACAACTAATCACTAGGCATACAGTGGGGTCCAAAACAAGTTCATATTGTATATAACTAGAAAATATGTGTTGTTGTTGTTTTAAAAAGTTAAAAGAAATGCATTTGTAACTCACTTATGTTTAATACTAGTTTGTGAGTCGAGTGATCATCACACTCTTTGTATTGCGTTGTATATGTTGTTCTTGTAGTTTCTTGGATGGGCAGAATTAATAAAATGTATCATAATCCATAAATGAGCATATAGCCTAGGCATAGGCTACAGTATGTTAATTAGTTAAAAACCGTAATTGTTATATAAAGTTTTTTTTTTTTTAACTGTGACAAAAGGTTATTGTTTTTTATACTGCAAAGAAAAAATGGATTGTAATAGCTACACGTAACATTAAAAAAAAGCAAAGGGAAAATATACACAGGTAGACGAAGGATGCCTCAATCAGCAACAAATATAAGATCATAGTCCTTAAGAAATTTGTTGTTCTTCTTATTATTTATGAGTTTATATAATCTCAGCCAAGAAAGAATTTCTTGTGAAAAAATTAATAATAAAGAATAATTTCTTTCAAAGAGTTGAAAGTTAGTTGGATAAATATTATGCAGTAGCCTATTTTAAAATGTACGTATTTTGTTAGAAATTCATTAATATATACCAAAGTCTCTTTTGTATATACATCTCTTATGTTTTTTCTTTTGATTTATTAAGTATTATTATTACTTATTGAACTGTATTTTTTTTTTTTGTCTTTATGTATTTTTTTCACTATTATATATTAAACTGTTGTTATTCTGAATACATCGATTAAAATAAAAAGAGAAAAAAGCATTCAACGCGTGTTTTCTACATGTTTTATGAGGCTGACACCTCGTAGCTAGGAAACAGGCTTCCGTTCTCAGCGTACTTGGTTACAGCGGCGCAGCCAATCGGTTTTCACGATTGGAATGATTGACGCGTTGAGTGGGCGGGCTCAGAGGGAAAGAGGCGGAGCTTGACGGAGGAAGCCGCTCTAGCACATCAAGCAAAACAAAAGAGATTCAACGGAATATTGTGCTATTCAACGGACTAAATGGTGAGTTAGTTAAACGGATGACACGCTTATGTATCTAATTTAGCCGTTTAAACGCATTCATCTGTTTAAAGTCTGTCGAAATGTGCAGCTGTGATTTAAAAACAGGCTGGAGCCGAGTTAACACAGAGTTAATGTAGTAGTTCAGTTCTCTTGAAACTTGTTTACAGGCTCTGTTTTAAAAGTAACGTAGTTTAGTTGCCATATCATTAAAAACCTTTTAGAAATATGCACAGTAAACCATAAATGTCTGCAGCAGTCCAAAACAAATGATACTGCTACCTTGTTTTTGGACATGGTACCTTGTTATTGTTATTTATAACTTATTGTCTATTCTCTTTATTATTAGTGTTTTTATTACCTTAATTATATGTATGTCTGCACTATGTTTGTACTTTCTGTACTGAAAGCTTCAAGCTCCTAACACCCTGCTAAAAAAAAAACAATAGAAGCCCAATAGAAACCATCACAGAAATTCAAATGTTTTCCATTAATTATAAACCATTAGCTTTTTTCAGTAAAACCATTACAAAATTCCTTTTTGTAGTGTGTTTTTGGCATTTTTCCAATAGGATTTAACATCCCACCAATAGAATCCATCACATACCAGTAGACACCATTATAGTTTCCATTAAAACCAATACAATTCCCATTATAACCATTAAAACATTACATTTTCTATTGTGTTTTGGGCAGGGTTCTATTGTTTTTTTCAGCAGGGCACCAAGACGAATTTCTTGTGTGTGAAAACACCCTTGGCAATAAAGCTCTTTCTGATTCTGATTCTGATTAATAGTGTGTTTAAGTGCCAATGTAAATACTATGGTGCATATATAGAAGTACTATGGTATTGCCGTCATTGTATCCATGTAACACCACAGTTCTTTCTTGTAGGGGTCTCCTGGTTTCTCTGTGTCCTCAGGTTTGCTGAAGATGTCGACCTTTCCATCTTCTTCCTCCAAGAGTCTGACCTCCACTCCGCTCAAGTCCAGACCCAGCGGCCCGGACAGCATCCTGCAGCGCAGCAGGAGCCTGGAGTCCACCGGAGACTCGACGTCCTCGCTGCTGTCACCCATCTATCATGACAGCTTTGAGCTTTCAGAGGAGGAACCGGAGTCAGATCAGCCTCGGCCCGTTCACAACATCACCGTCACGTTAAGTGAAGACGGCGCACCAGGCTCTCCATACAGGTGAGCAGTGCTGAGTAAAAGAAATACAGACTTGCACTATAACAAACTAGCACACCAGTCATCTCTAGTCAGAAAAACTAACTTATTTGCAGGGATGAGGTGGACACAACAGGCCTGGAAGACAGATCGTCAAACGTGCAGTTCAATCTGAGTGCTTGGGAGCAGTGGATTGTGGATAAAGCCAAAGGGGAGCGTATCAGAAAGCAACAAAAAGCCATGGAGGTACAAGGCACTGCTGCAAGAGTAGTAGGATATTTTATGTTAATATCATTATTTTCAGCAGTTTTTTTAGATACATGGACATTTTTATTTTACTTTTATATGCACTACCATTCAATTATTTTTTAATAAATAAATTAATACTTTAGCAAGGATGCTTAAAGTTTATTAAAAGTGATGGTAAAGACATTTATAATTTTACAAAAGATTTCTATTTCAAATAAATGCTGTTATTTTGAACTTTCTATTCATCAAAGCATGCTGAAAAAAAAAGAATAATGACAAAAATATGAAGCAGCACATCTGTTTTTAACATTGATAATAATCGGACATGATTCTTGAGCAACAAATCAGCATATTAGAATGATTTCTGAAGGATCATGTGACACTGAAGACTAGAGTAATGATGCTGAAAATTCAGCTTTGCATCACAGGAATAAATTACATTTAATAAAAAAAAGTGTTATTTCAAATTGTAATAATATTTTCACAATATTTCTGTATTTACTGTATATTTGATCAAATGTCAGCATAACTCAGCAAAAACAGTCTTTTGAACAATATTGTCTATTTCATAAATAATAAATATTAATATTATTTGTTTTACTTATTTTTCATTTTTATTTCAAGTTAATAATTAAAAATAAATAATTTCTTTTTTATTTTGCTTTGATTATTCAGTTTGTGAAAATCAATAGTTTTTGTCATAGTTATCACAGTATATGGTAAAACCCTGGTAAAATATGCATTAATTAAGGTCTATATTTCAGGAGCTCACGCTGAAGGAAAAACAGAAAGAGGAGGAAAAAGTACAGCAGAAGAAGAAAGTTGTCAACGACTGCAAAATTCAAGAGTGGCTGCAAATAAAAAGAGAACAGGTAACGATCTCTGTGAAACTCCCAGAATGAGCAGTAATTGTCAAATTAAAGTTGAGATTTTCTGGCTATTTTTAGAATGGGGTCTGATCTCCTGAAGCCCCTTATCGTGATTTTACTGTGGTTTTGTACTTAGGAGAAGAAAGAGAGAATGTCCAAAGAGTTTCAGAAAAGCAAAGAACAGCTTCAAGAGGAGAAAAAACGTGCTGAGATTGAAAAGAAAGCTCAGGAGAAATATAAGGAGTGGCTGCGGAAGAAGAAGCAAGAAGAAATGGAGAGAAAGCTAAAAGAGAAGGTGTGTCTGTCTGGCGAGAAATCATAGAGAAAAGAGCAGCGTGGAGAATTTTTTCAAAACATTATTCCCATTGAATATCATGAGGGTGTGTAAATGATCATAGAATTTACAATTTTAGCTGAACTATTTCTTTAATAGGAAGAGGCGGCCAGAAGAGAAGCAGAAGAGAGGGAGCGCAAAGAAAAGGCAGAGGAAAGCTTTAAAGAGTGGCTTGAAGGTGTAAATACAAAAGGAAAACTGAGCCGACAGTCATCAGCATCCTCAGCCGGTGAGTGAGCAACAAATTCCCATACCGTTTAATAACTTCAGTTTTATTCTAGAATCTGTAAAATGATCATAAGAAGGAGCAGGTGCATCCAGACGTTTGACTAGTAGCAGATTTGTGCCTCACACACTGAAAAATGTGTGGAAGCTTATTTGTGACCCTGGACGACAAAACCAGTCTTAAGTGTCAATTTTTCGAAATTGAGATTTATACATCATCTCAAAGCTGAATAAATAAGCTTTCCATTGATGTATGGTTTGTTAGGATCGGACAATATTTGGCTGAGATACAACTATTTGAATATCTGGAATCTGAGGGTGCAAACAAATCTAAATATTGAGAAAATCGCCTTTAAAGTTGTCCAAATGAAGTTCTTAGCAATGCATATCACTAATCCAAAAATGAATTTTTGATATATTTACGGTAAGAAACTTACAAAATATCTTCATGGAACATGATCTTTACTTAATATCCTAATGATTTTTGGCATAAAAGAAAAATCTATAATTTTGACCCATACAATGTATTTTTGGCTATTGCTACAAATATACCCCAGCGACTTAAGACTGGCTTTGTGGTCCAGGGTCACATTTGTGACACACACAAAAAAAAAGGTAATTGCTATTTTTTGCAAGTTTACATCTCACAATTAAAGGGGTCATGACATGAGAATTCAAATTTACCTTGAGCTTTTGGCAGATAAGAGGCCTTTGTACCGTTAAAAGATCATGCAAGCTTCATAGCTTAAAGCAACGGCTCGTTTTGGATCCGAGGGGCAAGGTGACGTCACCCGGGTGGAGTTCAGTCACTTAACGGCTGACACTTTTGATTACACTGAATGCGAGTGTCATGTCACTGTATACAGTATACAGACGCGTGTTTGCTTTCTGACACAGTCCACGCACTCGAGTCTGTCGTCAGGACAAATGGAGTGAAAGAACGTTTGCTTTGATGTGTTTGGTTTAAACAGCTCGTTTACATCTTTGTACAAATATCAGAAGGATCCCAGCGTAAGGAGCAAGTGGATAGTTTATTTTGTTTTGTAAACGAGGCACAGTGTCTTGATGAGTTCACAAAGAAACAGTTGTTGAAAGATGAAGCGGTACTAGATCTGACTGCTGCTGCATCACAAACCGAAAGTAAATGATTTCATGATGCTTTGTCTGGAAATGACTGTTTTATTTTGATTATGTTGTCAAAACACTCGCATGCAATAGCAAAGGGGCATTGATACTGTTTCCTATGCAATGACGTCAGCCAATCATAACAGTGGCTGATTACTGAGAAGCCTTAAAGGACACGCCCCTTAAAAACAAGTCATTTTAGAGAAAGGTTCAGAATGAGGGTTGAAAATAATCATTTCCCCACATATTTATTTGTTTGTTTGTTTTTTGCAAAAAACTTTATTAACATTATAAGTAAACCTCAAGGAATTTATTCAAATAATTAAAAAAAAAAATCCATGTCATGAGCCTTTTAAAACTTTTTTGAGATATAAACTCGATCACAATTACTTTTTTATTCCGTGATGGAAATAAGCTTGACGTTTTTCTTGCTATTGTGAGTTTATATCTCGCATGCTGACTTTTTTCCTCACAATTTTGAATTTATATCCCATGTTCTGACATTCTGGCCTTTTTTTTTTTTCTTTTCTTTTTTTTTAGAATTGCGAGAAAAAAAGTCGGAATTGTTGCTTTTTACATTTTTTCATGAAGTTTAACTTTCTTGCTGTTGCTAGTTTATATCTAATTTTGAGTTTATGCATCACAATTCTGACTTTTGTTTTCTCATAATTGCGGGAAAAAAACCCTCAGAATTGTGAGATATAAAAATAATTTTTTTTGTTCTGTGGTGGAAACAAGCTTGACTTTTTTCTTGCTGTTGTGAGTTTATCTCGCAATTCTGAGTTCTCAGAACTGCAAGAAAAAAATCCTTAGAATTGTGAGATAGAAAGTCCATAATATCAAACACAAATATCCACACTGTAGATTCTGCCAAATATGCAACATTGAGATTCAAAGCCCTCTAACTCTAGCAATCTAATAATTCTATTCTTAAAAAAACAAAAAAACTTGCCCCTTTTAGACTTGCATTTACTAACTGCTTGTTTTCTTAAAAACAAAAAGCAACAACAACACTAGCTTCTCTATTCTTTTTGTATTCTATGTATTTGTTTTCTTTTTATTTATTATACAATTAACAAAAAGCAAAAAAAAGGCCTCTAACACTAGCTTGCTATATTATTATATAATTCTTATATTCTTGTATAATAAAACAAAAACCTTGCTGCGTGTACTGCGTTATGCTATCTGAGACTCGTCATAGCACTTGCATAAGATTGCTCTTTTGTTGATTTTGTTGCTTCCATTGTCCTCATTTGTAAGCATCTGCTAAATGTAAATGTAAAATCAAACATAATTTGATCACTTTCAGGCAACTATAACAATGTGAACTATCCAGCTCCGAGTTACGTCAACCCCATTCCCTGGAAACCCATTCACGTTCCTCAGCAAGAGCAAACACCCAGGAAAAGCTCGGCCCGTAAGAGAACGCCAGGACCACTAAAGAGCCAGTCGACCCCCTGTCTCACATACAGACCTAAAGACACGATCAGCTTCACTCGTAACAGAAGGTGACACTGACCTCTGCTGGTCTGGTATTACTTCGTCTAAAGACTTGAAGCATTTTTGTCAAGCAGGTATTTCACATTCAGAAGACTCGTATCATTTGGCATAAGAAAAGATCCCCCAGGAGGCAATTTGTGTGTCTGCAGGCCTGATGTTATTTCTGAGATGGATTTATCAGTCTGTTATGATTTTGACTTGTATATTTTTTGTATATTGTTTGCTAAATAGGGAATACAGATGATTTTTTTTGTCCAAATAAAAGATCTTTGGAAATACAGTAATTGCAGTATTATTTGAGTTAAATGGTTCCATCCAAACATTTCAACATATCCATCTGTTTAAAGAGCTCTTTGTTAGCTTTTAGTTAGATTTTTTAATATTTTTGAAAGTCTCTTCTGCTCAAGGATGCCTTTTTTTAATCAAAAATACAAAACAAATAGTAATATTATGAAATAATAGTACAATTTAAAGTAAGAGTTTATTTTATTTGAATGTATTTAAATATAATTTATTCCTGTGATGCAAAGCTGAATTTTAAACTTCATAACTTCGATCTTCCGTGTCACATGTTCCTTCAGAACTCATTTTAATATGCTGATTTGATGTTCAAGAAATCAATGTTAAAAACAGCTTTTTCTGCATAATATTTTCATGGAAACTGATTTTCAGGATTTTTTGATGAATTGAAAGTTCAAAAGAGAGGTCAAAATCTTTGTAACAGGGTAAATATCTCTACTGTCAATTTTGTAAATTGAATGCCTCCTTAATAAATTAAAGGATTAATTTATCTACATCTATTTTAAATGACATGTACACAGCATATTTGTATTACCTCAGTTTTTTAAGTTACTCTATAGAATATTTATGCTAAAAATAATAATTTGTTACACTGCAAGACCGCCAATTATGGAGTAGGAGATCTACTTACATAAAAATGAGGAATACATTTTTTTAAAATAAAAATATGACTAAATATTTAAAATTTGTGGAAATGATAAAAAATAAACAAATTATTTTGCACGTTCTGCTAAAATGTTGGTTTTTAGTATAGAAAAATACCAAAAACCACTCAAACCCCTTTGGTTCCATATATATATTTATTTTTTGGTATGGTCAAATACTCACATTTCCTTTAAAAAATATGAAAAATAAAATAGTCCAGTTACACGTTTACATTTCGATATCATTTTGCATAATGCATAATTTTCAAAACAACCAGTGTTTGTACTCATGGTAGACTGCCATGGTGTAGTTTAACAAAAGACTTTTTCTGAGTCAAACAGGAGTCATTATTAACTGGCTTATCTGCATTTCCCCGAGTCAACTTGTGACCAGACACAAAGACCTCTGACCTCTGGACCGGGCCGAGAGCCAAATGCACCCCTCACACAGATGTGTGCATTGTCCGGCGAGCAGCGGTGCCTCGTGTTCACTTCAGCTAATGACGTGAGTGTGAGTGTGTGTGGGTGTGCATTCACAGTTTACACACATTACTGTAGATTTCAGCCCTCCACGTTCTCATAAACACACTTTACTGGAGCAGACATACTGTAAGTGCCACTGCCTATTCTTTCTGTTGTTTATAAGACTGACTGACAGACTGATCTGGAGTTTGTCTCATTTGTTACGACAGTCAAATGTGACCTGTGATTGTGTGCAACAGAGCAAGACGGCGTACGGCGGAGTGAGTTATGTGTTTATATCCTGTTCTGCTGAGCAAAGGTCACCTTTCAAGACAGCTGTGCTGCTTTGTTTGATTTGTAGTCTAGCGCTTTCTAAGATGCATGTGTGTTCATATCTTCTTTTTTTTTTTTACTTGAGAATCATGTTTAGATGGTTTAGAAGAGAAGTGACAGGCTTTCTCATATGTAAAACTATAAATATGCACATTTTTGTCCCCAATAGATTGCAATATCTGCAAACAAACTTCAATTCCCAGAGATGCAGTGGTGCAGGTGGGCAGGCGACTGGACGTCTCGCCTCCAGACGCAGGTAGACAGGGGTGTGTCTGTTTGCATTTGACTCAGTGTTTCACAGAAAGCAAAGGACGTGGCAGAAGAAATGAGTCAATGTTGAGTTAATGCTGTGTGACAAGGTCAACTCACTTTGTTTGGGCAGTATGGAGATTTCTTGATATGTGATTTTTAGTGCTAGATTACAGAAAAGGCCTGTCTTCAGAGAACTGATTGCAGATATGGTGAAAATAGCACTGGAGCTGTGACTTTTGTACCCTGAATGAATCATTTTGGGGTCTGTGGGTCACGATCTGTGAGTATTTATTGCAGAAATGCAGTCCACAGGGCAGGAGGATGAAGACCGCTGTGACTTTCTGTTCAAGATCATCCTGATTGGCGACAGTAATGTGGGAAAGACCTGCGTCATCCACAGCTTCAAGTCTGGGCTGTTCAGTGACAGCCAGCACAACACTATTGGAGTGGACTTCACCGTTCGCACAATAGACATCGATGGCAAGAGAGTGAAGGTGAGCTCACATATTGTAAAAAAAGTGTTTTGGGGCCATTAAATTCAGTAAAGAACTCTTCTTATAAAGGCTGTATAGGTTTAAAAAATAAAAATAAATTATATATATATATATATATATATATATATATATATATATATATTAGTAATTAAGGTATTATAAAAAAATGTTTTTTCATAGGAGAAATAAATAATTATATATATTTCTTAAAGATATACAATCATTATTATTAAATGAAATAAAAATAAAAATTTTATATATATATGTGTATGTAGGTATTTATTACTGTGAAATAATAAAGTAAATGTAAACTATTAAATGAGTACATAACATATATTACTTTTATAAATAATATATATATAAAGAAATTATATATATATATATATATATATATATATATATATATATATATATAATGTGGCTATTAATTTCATTAAGAAATATTTCTTAATTTTATTATTAATAAAAATAAATAAACAATTAAATGAATACAAATAATGCATTGTTATATTTTGATAGGGTCAATATATGGATACAATTATATAAACAATATATTTTGTGTGTGTGTAATTAAAACAATGCATTAAATAATATTTTATTTATTGATAGTATTAATAAGTATATATTTTTATTTAACATACTGATATTTTTCTATCAAAATAGAATAATACAAATAAATATATATATTGTGTGTAATTAAATCAATACATAAAATAATGCATTTTATTTATTGATAATAATAGTATTAATAAGTATATAATATTATTAAACATACACAAATATTTTTCTGTAAAAATAGAATCACAAACAGAAGAAATAAAGTCAATATAGAGGTATACAATAGCAGTTCAGATCGTTTCTGTCCATTCTTCAGTCTTGGATGAATTTGATGTGAAATGTTTGATTTCATATTGACATTTGACCTTTGACTGCAGACCTTTTGACTGTATCTTGGCAAATATGAGCACAGTTTGAGACCGTGTTGAGATCTCTTCAGTAGATATGTTAGATTACTGGGGTCTTTTTCTCAGGAGCCTCCACTGAGTCTCACTGCTGTCTAGAAGAGACACCTGAGATTTTACAGAGATGTATTTGTGTGTTTTTGTATTTGTGATGGTGTCTCTGTGGATCTGTGTGATGTTCTTGAGATCAGATGCAGGTCTGGGACACGGCGGGACAGGAGCGTTTCCGCACCATCACACAGAGTTACTACCGAAGCGCTCACGGCGCCATGATCGCGTACGATCTGACCCGACGGCCCACCTTTGAGTCTCTGCCGCACTGGATACAGGGTGTGGAGCAGTACGGAGCCGCCAGCGTCGTCTTCGTTCTGATAGGTCAGAGCTGCTAGTCCCAAACTTTTTTTTGTCAGCCAGCTGAACCCCTTTGACATAAAATATTTACTTGAACTACCCCTGAGCTTTTAAAAGAAAATTCAATAATTTAAGACATTCACATGTGCACAGTTGTCTGATTTTGATTAACGATCACATGATATGCTGGTAAATTTATTATGATTATTATAAAAATATATACATAATAATCGGCGGACAAAGTACACAACTCCATTACTTGAGTGAAAGTACAGATACTGCTGGTCAAATATTACTCCATTACAAGTAAAAGTTGTAAAGACAGATTTTTACTTATGTAAAAGTACAGAAGTACTTGCTTTTAAAAGTACTTAAGTACCAAAAGTAAATTTCCTTTTTTATGTCAATGCACTGTTTTTTTTTATTGTTGTACGTAATACTTGCAATACCTCTAAAGCAACTTACAATACATTAGACCTACTGAATACACTGACTAGCTTGTAGTATCTTTGGAATAAAGAGCTGTTAGAATGTTAAAAACCTATGGGGGAAAATGAAATATGTAACACCGCTACCCACCCCCACAAAAGCAGGATAGCAGTGAACTCACACAGCTCTGGCAGTGTGTGCACATCTGTGTAGCCATTCATCCACATTTGAACAGAGTGGACAGTGAAATTGCTGTAAATACAGAGTAATGAGTAAGAAAAAAAAAAATCAAACCTGCTTTAAAACCCAGCAACAAAACTGTAGCTGTATAACAAAAAAACAACAAAAAAAGCAAAACAGCAAGACTTATTTGACATCAAAACCAAAATTTTAAAAATGCTCTCTAATCACTTTTGCGGTACTTTGATAGTCACACACATAGCGGTCTGTGCAGTGCTGCTTCAAGTCCAACACCTATTGTGTTTTATTAGGAGACGCACAGCAGTTCTTCTGTGGCTTTATAGGTAATATTTTCACTTACATAATTTAGCAAAATCAGGCAACATTGTGTCTAATATATATCACAATATTAACTTCTTATTATTGAACTTTTGTAAATAAATATGTGTTCAAAAAATGCTGGGAAATCACTTCATGTAGCCCTACAAGAGTGATTACTGATAAACTGTCTGAAAAAAAAAGAAAGTCACGTTTTAGAGAAGAAAAAAATCACCCATTGACTTTCAAAGCTGCTACATAGTAACGAGTTTCTATTTTGAGGACCTTGATAGAAATGTAGTGGAGTGAAAAGTACAGTATTTTTCTTTCAAATGTAGTGAAGTTAAAGCCATAAGTTTCCAGAAAAAAATAATACTCAAGTAAATGTACTTAGTTTCTGTCCGCCTCTATATTATATAAATATTTAGTTTTATTTCATCTTCAGTATTTAATTTTCTTCCAAAAAGAGTTAACATATAAATAAATGAATTAAATCCATAAATTCTATTACTAAAAAAAAATAACATTTTTATATATTTCGATTTAAATTAAGTTTAAATTTTATAAGAGAAAAATATGTAAATAATTATATAATAAAGACTATATAATGTATTGTTGTGGCAGAAAAAATGACTCTCACCGCTTAAGAGACAAACCCACTCAATTGTCTTTTCCCAAGTTTTATTCTTTGCAAAGAAGGTCAGACAGTCATACAGAAACACAAGTTGCTGCAGAGTGCAACAGACCTTTATATCTCTTCCCTAGCCTTCAAGGTTACATCTCTTAACAGCTGTACTTTTCCATACATGGTAAGAAAGTCAAAAACACATTCTACTATATCATACTTCTAAAGCTCTAGCCCTCATATTTAGGGCCATGATAACCTTCTAGGTCATGGACAGGCGTCTTTGGATCTCCCAGTTGTTCCCCCCGAGCCCCGTTTAGGCCTGAACGCACCCCTTGTCACCCATACATCTTATTCTTCAGGCCCCAAACCATATCTCACTTTGACTTCACAGCAGTTCTAAATAAAGCAGGCACTACACAATGTTCTGTATGCATATAAAATCAATAAAAATAATTTTTTTCTTCCATAATTTCCCCCTTTTTATCATTCATTGATAACTATTCATTACAATGTGGAAAACTCTTACTCATTTACCAAAATTAAATGTATAGTTTCTCACAAAATAATAATAAAGCAAATTTAAGTTATTACATCACATTAATACTCTTCATCTCTGATCACTCTCTTAAATTTGTGAAGTAAGGAAAACACGCTAAGGCTGTTTTTGTAGGGACAGACCCCAATATACGCAAGCAAAAATAATATAGATATAGATGGGCTAACCACTGGGCCCTATTGTCTTCTTAACTCATTTAACGTATTTCACTATAGCTTCCACTACTGGTCGTGTCTCCATCAACCGTTTGCGTCATCAAGATAAGCATGCATTTTAACCATTTTATGCAATACACTAGACTTCACCAGTCTCTGTACTGAGCTGGAAACAAACTGAAAAATACATGGTAAGCACGACAACACCAGTAATCCTGCCGCCACAATTGGCAACACAGTATTACACAGCCAGTATCCTCATCCTCCCCACAGGTTTACTAACCATTCAAGCCATAAATTATTTGCTCATTCAGGCCCCTTTATGGCCATTCTCATGTGAGTAATGATGTTGATGTTCTCACTGTAATCTGGAATATGGAAACAACATGACGTTGCCAACAATTTACGGACTCCTCCCCTTTCAGATGTTAACATATCCAAGACTAATCAATTCTGAATAACTGCATCTCTAATCTGTTTCATGTCATCATTAACCATTGTCAGAGCATTCTTGGTGCTATTGGCTATGGCTAACACAGTCCATGCTAACCCATTAATTTGATTTATGCTGTTATGGTTTCGTTTTATTTTGGGGTTTTTTCCTGTTGTCGTTCTTTTTTGATTTATAGGTTACCAGATAAGGATCTACACCTGTTACCAATTCGGGACTGTATTTAAGGTGTCTGGCCTTTGTTGGAAGGAGAGCTTTTTTCCTTGTCCTGCAGTTGAGCTCAGGAGATGGACCTTCACTTTGTTAATTGTTTGAATCTTTATTGTTGTTCATTTATTATCTTTAACATTTAAACTGTCCCTGGACTTAAATAAATATTTTCTGCTTTAATATAGCGTACTTTTGGACTTCAGACCCTTTTTGTTGTTGTTTCCTCGAGTCGGATGTAACGATTGGGGGCTCGTCCGGGAGCAAAATTTAAGGAATTAACGGACCAATTATTCTACTATCGAGAAAGAGGCTTTAGCTTTGATTTGGGCTCTGCAACATTTTGAGGTTTATGTGTCTTGTGGGAATATGCCAACTGTGCTATACACAGACCATAACCCCCTTACTTTTCTTCACTCTTTGCAGAGTCCTAATCAGCGTCTTATTAGGTGGTCCCTTTTCTTACAGCCTTACTCTTTGGAGATTCGTCATGTGAAAGGCGCAGACAATGTCTTAGCTGATGCATTGTCTCGTGCCCCATGTGGTTGAGAAGATTCTTAACCCTTCTCTCCTCTTTTGTTTCCTGTTATTGGTTTTCAATTCCTTAAATTTTGCTTTTTCCAGGCACCGGGAGATTGCTGGTTTTGAATCCAGGATGGGTGTGAAGAGGGTGGCAAGTTGTAATGGTCTAATGATTTTGTGATAACTCCGGTAAGGTTGGGGTTGTTTTCTTGAAATTAATTTTGGGTATATTTGGGTTTTGGAAATTGTATAAGGTAGAGTTTCTAAAGAGAATCTCTCCCTTTTAAGTGGAGAGGTGTTATGGTTTCGTTTTATTTTGGGGTTTTTTCCTGTTGTCCTTCTTTTTTTGTTTTATAGGTTACCAGATAAGGATCTACACCTGTTACCAATTCGGGACTGTATTTAAGGTGTCTGGCCTTTGTTGGAAGGAGAGCTTTTTTCCTTGTCCTGCAGTTGAGACAGGAGATGGACCTTCACTTTGTTAATTGTTTGTTTCTTTATTGTTGTTCATTTATTATCTTTGTCATTTAAACCCCTGGACTTAAATAAATATTTTCTGCTTTAATTTAGCGTACTTTTGGACTTCATCCTCGGTCTTCTCCTCTTCTCTATATCAACTGTAGCCATCAGCACCTTGGTCATTTGTTGTGGTATCAAACAGCTGGTTTCTTTTATAGTTGCAGCAGTCAATGGGGCAGCTTTCCAAGAGTGAGACATTTGCAGACAAAGCCAGCAACTCGTGTTTATCTCTAGTTCCTTCTTTTGTAACCGAGCCAGAGCACATGCCTTGTTCCCTTGGCACTTTGTCATGGCCCCTTTCGATGCTCCTTCGTTCCCCATCCATGCTATTTCTCTCCCTCAAACCAATCCTTTTCATATTGATCTTGTTACGTTACGACATGTAACGTGCAATGTAAATTGTCAGGCAACATAATTTCTGTCAAATGGCTTAGTTCGATTCTTAGTCGGCTCACACGTCATCTGAGCCCAATCATTGTTTATTATGCTCCATTCATATGCCCACTGAGGCTCTGCTTGCAGACAGCACAATTGCTCCACCTCTGTCACTCTGACACCCAAGGAGTCTGCAACGAGCGTTAAATTTAGTTTACACATCAAATCTCGACCCATAATGGGTGCAAGGCATGCTGGTGAATAAATTAATGCATGTTTCAGCACTCGGCCCCCC
This sequence comes from Onychostoma macrolepis, assembly GCF_012432095.1. Lineage (NCBI taxonomy): Eukaryota > Metazoa > Chordata > Actinopteri > Cypriniformes > Cyprinidae > Onychostoma > Onychostoma macrolepis. The sequence continues at coordinate 4,051,346 of NC_081179.1, forward strand.
TCTGTTTCGTAATTTAAGGGCACTGTAAATCTTTCAAAAATGTTATGCCTAGATGCAGAGATAGACTCATTCGTTTTGTTAGTTAATGACGGTTTTGACATGGCAAGTCACATGGTCGTAAAGAAGACCTCGTCGCCCCAGAATCTGCTATAAACGGAACTATTACCCCCTCCACCAGCATGTGTATTTAGGCATGTTTAAAAATCCTTCACTTTCGTACATCATTAAACATTTATCAGAAATTGCATTATTCAAATCAGAAACACAAAGAAATGAAAGCTTTTTCTTCATTGCAGAGAGCAGTATGTACGTCAGTGTATGTGTGTGGTTAAAAAAATGTTCACTTCCCTGCTCCTTCCTCGCTTTAGTCTGCTTCCTGATTTTTCTGGTTTTCTGGTCATTCCCAGGTCCAATGACCATCTTTCTTACACAGTTTGCATTTGGTACATTTTCTGGTCACATGATCCTCAGCTCCACAGACCCAGCAGCCCCGTTTCTTAGAGTTTCCTTCAGCCCAGTTCGAGTATCTTCCACCTCATCCTTTTCCTCTTCCCCCTCCTGTCTACTGAGGTCGGGGCACAGAAGAACCCCCAGGCCTCGATAAGGCTTGCACTAAGGCCAGCTGTAATTTTCTGTCCGTCTTGACTTTAGTCTTTTCCTTCTTCGCAGCTTGCTGTTCTTCTGCGTGCAAAGCGTGTGCTAAAACAGCAGATAATCGTCCATTCTTCCATTCAATGTAGCTGGATTTCACTGCTTGCGCAATTTCTGGTCTCAGTCCATTCAGGAACCAGCTCCGTAAATGACACTCCCGGGTGTCAGGTTGATTTCCTCTGTCGTCGGGCTCTATTAAACTGCTGTGTTTGTTGAATATCTCATAGAGTCGATGGTAATAATCCTGAACAGACTCTTCTCTGCTCTGGCAGCAGTTGGCAATCTTTGCTGTGTCCACACGTGCTGGGAACGCAACAGCTGTCAGGTACTCCACATTAGCCCTGTGTTCCCAGTCACTGTGTTCTCTCCGACAATCTTCCCTTTGCAGCTTTCCACTCACTTTATGCCAGCTCGAAGCCCCCAGTTTCACTGCCAGCAGCCTTCTCAGCTCGTGCACGGTGGGGCTGAACTCCTGGCAGAACGAGACCAGTTCAGCAGAGGATTTGTCACCTGCTTCATCAGGGCTTGGCAAATGGGCCATTGCTTCTTTCATATCATTCACAGTCCATGGTTTAAAAACCATCGTTGGATAGTGATGATACGGTGGTAGTGCATGTGCAGAGACAGAAACATCAGAGGGGTTAGTAGGTTTATGTGGTGCAGTTACTTTTTCTTCACATTTTTCTTTTCCCTTCTCATTTCTATATGCCAATTCTTTCTGCATTGCTTCTTTCCCTCTTGTCTGCCTCCTCTATCCACCAATTCACCGTCTGCTCACATTTCCCACACATGTTTCACACAACACCCTTTCTGCTTTTTGCTTCCCTCTTCAACTGATTCCTTCTCACCATTCAATCTTGTGACACTCAGCATTCCCTCTCTTGGAAAATCATGATACGTGATTAACTCCCCTATATCTTGCATGCATCTTTGGCCATGTAATTTTCTCATTTGACAAAAAACCGATGTATCATATTTGGCAAAATTGCTCTGGGTCTTCCCCATATCAGCTGCTTCTTTCTCTGTGGATTTCTTTTCGGCGCCTAGATAATCTGTTGGACGTCTTCCCGCACTCCGATTAATCACCCACACAGTTTCAATTTCTCCCTAGAAACGTATTGACTGTGCTGTATTCGCCCACGTGATCTCAATTTCCTTCCGAAATGTCTTAATCACGCTGCTTTACCACAGAGTCAGACCAGCCACTATGGTTTATCCCCTTTTCTTAATTCCAATCCTAATTTGAAAACTAATTTTCTAGAAGATTTGTATTTTAGTAGCGCTTTTTTTTTTTTTTTTTTGGTGAATTTATGTTATATGAATAATGATGCTCTGTCTTTGTTTTTAGGGTGACCTTTTAACATGCTGTCAAGGGTCTACAGATTAAAAATAGGCTTTTTGGCTAATTCTGGCACATTTACAGTTATGTTTATTAATGTGCATTGCCCCTGTAAACAAATAAACTTAAACTTAAACACTACACAATGTTCCATAAGCATACAGCGGGTAAAATAAGTATTGAACACGTCACCATTTTTCTCAGTAAATATATTTCTAAAGGTGCTGTTGACTTGAGATTTTCACCAGATGTCGGTAACAACCCAAGTAATCTATACATACAAAGAAATTAAGTTATGTGTAATAAAATGGAATGACATAGAGAAAAAGTATTGAACACATGAAGAAAGGGAGGTGCAAAAAGGCATGGAAAGCAAAGACACCAGCTGAAATCTATCAGTAATTAGAAACCAATCCTGCCCTTTGTCAGTGGAAATTAGTATTAGCTGGTTCAGTCCCAACACCTGCAGTACCTGGATGATGAAGATGAAGCAAGGGTGGACATTTCAGCAAGACAATGATCCCAAACACAGCCAAGTAAACTCTCAATTGGTTTCAGAGAAAGAAAATAAAGCTGCTAGAATGGCCAGCCAATCACCTGACTTGAATCCAATAGAAAACAAGAACTAAAGATCAGATTTCATAGAAGAGGCCACAGAACCTTCCAGATTTGAAGACCACGTGGAAGAATGGACCAAAATCACACCTGAGCAATGCGTGAGACTAGTTTCTCCTACAGGAGGCATCTTGAAGCTGTCATTACCAGCAAACACTTTTGTACGAAGTGTTAAATAAATTTCAGCAGTTCAATACTTTTTCCCCGTGACATTCCATTTTATTACACATAACTTAATTTCTAATTTTGTAACTAAATTTTGTTTTCTTTGTATGTAATAGATTACTTGGGTTGTCACCGACATCTGGTGAAAATTTTGTGTCAACAGCACCTTTAGAAATATATTTACTGGGAAAATTGGTGACGTGTTCAATACTTATTTTACCCGCTGTATAAAATCAATAAAAATTCATTTTTTTCTTCCACAGTATTTAAAAAAAAATCCAGCTTTTTATACATTTGGCTTTTTGACTTCCAATTGCATAATAATAATAAGCGTTTTATTATATTTTATAGGATATACAGGTGCTGGTCATATAATTAGAATATCATCAAAAAGTTGATTTATTTCACTAATTCCATTCAAAAAGTGAAACTTGTATATTATATTCATTCATTACACACAGACTGATATATTTCAAATGTTTATTTCTTTTAATTTTGATGATTAGAGCTTACAGCTCATGAAAGTCAAAAATCAGTATCTCAAAATATTAGAATATTACTTAAGACCAATACAAAGAAAGGATTTTTAGAAATCTTGGCCAACTGAAAAGTATGAACATGAAAAGTATGAGCATGTACAGCACTCAATACTTAGTTGGGGCTCCTTTGCCTGAATTACTGCAGCAATGCGGCGTGGCATGGAGTCGATCAGTCTGTGGCACTGCTCAGGTGTTATGAGAGCCCAGGTTGCTCTGATAGTGGCCTTCAGCTCTTCTGCATTGTTGGGTCTGGTGTCTCTCATCTTCCTCTTGACAATACCCCACAGATTCTCTCTGGGGTTCAGGTCAGGCGAGTTTGTTGGCCAATCAAGCACAGTAACACTATGTTCATTGAACCAGCTTTTGGTACCTTTGGCAGTGTGGGCAGGTGCCAAGTCCTGCTGGAAAATGAAATCAGCATCTCCATAAAGCTTGTCAACAGAAGGAAGCATGAAGTGCTCTAAAATTTCCTGGTAGATGGCTGCGTTGACTGTGAACATCAGAAAACACAGTGGACCGACACCAGCAGATGACATGGCAGCCCAAATCATCACTGACTGTGGAAACTTCACACTGGACTTCAAGCAACATGGATTCTGTGCCTCCACTCTTCCTCCAGACTCTGGGACCTTGATTTCCAAATGAAATGTAAAATTTACTTTCATCTGAAAAGAGGACTTTGGACCACTGAGCAACAGTCCAGTTCTTTTTCTCCACAGCCCAGGTAAGATGCTTCTGACGTTGTCTCTGGTTCAGAAGTGGCTTGGTAGCCCTTTTCCTGAAGACGTCTGAGCGTGGTGACTCTTGATGCACTGACTCCAGCTTCAGTTCTCTCCTTGTGAAGCTCTCACAAGTGTTTGAATCGGCTTTGCTTGACTGTATTCTCAAGCTTGCGGTCATCCCTGTTGCTTGTGCACCTTTTCCTACCCAAATTCTTCCTTCCAGTCAACTTTGCATTTAATATGCTTTGATACAGCACTCTGTAAACAGCCACACCTTTCAGTAATGACCCTCTGTGACTTATCCTCTTTGTGGAGGGTGTCAATGTTCGTCTTCTGGATCATTGCCAAGTCAGCAGTCTTCTCCATTATTGTGGTTTGAAAGAACAAGAGTTACCCAGAATTTATACTGTAGGGATGGTCATTTATTCAAACTCAAATGTAAATATTCTAATATTTTGAGATACTTAAAAGAAATAAACATTTGAAATATATCAGTCTGTGTGTAATGAATGAATATAATATACAAGTTTCACTTTTTGAATGGAATTAGTGAAATAAATCAACTTTTTGATGATATTCTAATTATATGACCAGCACCTGTATATATATATGTGACCCTGGATCCCAAAACCAGTCATAAGTGTCAGTTTTTGAGATTCAAAGAGGTCATGGACCCTGAGATTCATACATCATCTGAATAAATAAGCTTTCCTTTGATGCATGGTTTGTTAGGATAGAACAATATTTGGCTGAGATACAACTATTTGAAAATCAGGAATCTGAGGGTGCAAAAAAATCTAAATATTGAGAAAATCGCCTTTAAAGTCATCCAAATGAAGTTAGCAATGCATATTACTAATCAAAAATTAAGTGTTGATATATTTACAGTAGGAAATGTACAAAATATCTTCATGGAACATGATCTTTACTTAATATCCAGATTTTTGGCATAAAAGAAAAATCAATCATTTTGACTACATATAATGTATTTTTGGCTATTGCTACAAATATACCCCAGCGACTTAAGACTGGTTTTGTGGTCCAGGGTCACACACACACACACACACACACACACACACACACATACATATATATATATATATTCTTGTCCAATTTTTCTTTGCAGTGTCTTTTTTGCAATTTCTATCATTGGTTATTTGAATCAAATCTTTGAAAACTACTCAGGATAGATGCTTGAGGCTTTTACCAGCAAACAAACTCGAGATTCATGATATATTTTCCGTCCTGCAGGTAATAAGTGTGACCTGGAGGCGCAGCGGCAGGTGCTGTTTGAGGACGCGTGCACGCTAGCGGAGCGGACGGGCGCGCTGGCGGCACTCGAGACCTCCGCCAAACAGCATCACAACATCGAAGAAGCGTTCGAACTGATGGCACGGGAACTCGTAATGAGACACGGAGGAATAGTCCATCAGGACAGCCAATCAGATTCACCCACTGTTTTCCTGCACTCAGACTCTCATCCAATAGAAGGAGAACACCTGGAGAAGAGGTCATGTGACTGCTGACTGAATTTTCTAAATTTTCATCATGTTAATAATCAGTGCCCAGGTGCACATATTGGTGAACTACTTTCCACTTTATTATTAACGCAAGTCAGCACTTAACTTCAAAAGTGCGGTGTTTTGAGCAGTGAGTGGATTCCAACGCCTCTGATTGGCCACTGCGTTCCAGAAATCAACATATATTTCTGTGATTGGCTAAACTGCTCAACGCTGCAAAAACACGTTGTAATTAGAAACCTTTGACGCTTTGCTGAGCTCAAACGCAAATATGGTGCGCTAAATATTGTGGGTGTGGTGTAAAAACAAATCAGACATTTCAGAAAATGTGAAATGCATTTAATGAATTAACTCTGTGAACATGTATACAAGTACAATATTACGGATTACCTCTTGAGGGACATTTATTCTGCAGTAGGTTCTGTACAGTACAATAAAATGCATAAAACGTTACAAACATTAAGTCAATAAATGCATTCTTTGTTCTTTTGTAACACTTAATATATTTGAAGGACTAGATATGAATTGAGGATTTCGTGTGTTAAATTTTTAAACAAACCAAGTATAATCATGCGGCTTGTTACTGCTCAGCTTTGTCCTCCAGTCAGTTCACACAGAATGCGTTAAAAAAAAAAGCTAGACAGAGCAATTGCAAATGTAATACACAGTTGTAAAAGTTGAACTATTTTTACCTTGAATTATGTCTGAAAATACAGTACTACATGATGCCGAAAAACACCCGACTTGTGTACATAAGACAATTACAAAACAGCGCAAACAAAACGCAAGTATACGAACTGTGTGAACGGCGCTTAAGAGGTACTGTGTTATACAGCAAACCAAAGTGTTCACATTTACACAAACTAACTGAGGCGTATGTGAACTTTAATAGCAAATATTTCAGAGAACGCACACATTTCCACCTATTGGAGGAAAAAAAATGAACTTCCTCCTGTCAGTGGCATCGTGTTGTTTCTTCATTAACTAGTATGGCTTCATGGATGAACGTCTTTCCTTGCTGCAAGCGTTTAACCTTGTGCTTGTGAAAATATCACGCTGAATCTCTTTCAATGCTCTGTTTGAGCTCATAACAATTTACCCATAAGCCACTTGAGGTCCCAAATGGTGCACTTGATTTCAGCTTGTCTAGAACGTAAACATCATTCTGCGAAACTCATTCATTCATTAACTGCTACATTTCAAATCTCACAAGAGTTTTTGCAGAATAAGGGTTACTGCTTAGAAAATATTGAAGGCGTGATTTGGGACCAGGTGTAACACTATTAACCGACATGGCATCTATACTGGAAGTGTCAAAGTGCATCATCGCAACAAACACCAACCAGGTCAACAGCAGACTGGAGTAACAGTAAAGTGGATGAAAAACACTGTATCTAAAGTTTGGCATATTTTTAATAAAACCCCATTAGCATAAAAATTTAATTTATGTAACTGCATAAAAATACAATTAATTGAAGCCCGTTTCTGCTTTAGCATCAAAAAAAGGTAATTGCGACTTTTGTTTCTTCCAATTGCTGTTGCTTGTAATTGCAACTTCACAACGCATCTTTATTTCTTATTTTTGTGGGCGAAATCCAGTAATTTCTGTATGAATATACATGATTAGGATTTTCAGATGAGGTCTAAAGAGTTCCTCATACAGATTTTGCAACAAGGTCAAGTTGGTCACACAGATTTGCTTTCCTGACCAAGAGAAAGATTTTAAAACACAAAAAAAAAAAAAAAATTGGCCAAAATATATATATTTACTGAAATATGTTTCAAAATCTATTTATGTAAATATATTTTCTACCAATACATTTTTGGCGATTTTGTATATTTTTGAAAATATATTTTAAATGTATAAATTCAGTGCATTTAAAAATATTTTTGACCTCTATATATTTCAGTCCAAGAAAATGCATTCACATAGGTCACATTTAAAGCAAAACTTGATTTGTTATCTGTAACACGTGCAAACATATAACACATTTGAATAAACTTTAGCAAGGAAAAATTTAAAATGCTCCAAAAAATGCAATATATAAAAATATTATTAAATCATTATGAATCTACCTTTTGATCCACATTTGTATTTAGCTTATGTAGGCTACTGTAAGATTGGAAATGTATTTTATTGCCCCTGAAATACATTTATAAATAAACTAAATATATTTTCTATTTCAAAAATATATTTCATTGAGCTTCACTGTTTGCAACATATATTTAGCATATATTGCCTCAGTGAATTGTATGTTTGTGCAGTTACGTAAAAGTCTATTTTTAGCTGTTGCGAGAGGGCAAGTGACAAAAAAAATATTACACGCTTGAGTATTTAACTAATAAAATTCAATGCAATTCATTAACATATATGATATTTGTAAGTAAAATCATTTCAGACGGACAGGAAAAATAAAGTGGCTCAAAAATATAAAAGCATGTAAAAGCTTAAAAGCATGTAAAAAATCAAAACGCAACAAACAAAAATACAAAATGCCATGGACACTTCTTGTGTGGACAGGAATTATAATGGGGATTGATTTAGTTTCAACAAGTCGTGACTAGGGCTGCAAAACGATTAATCGCGATTAATCGATTCAAAATAAAAGTTTATGTTTACATACTATATGTGTGTGTACTGTGTATATTTAAATGCACACATGTATATATTAAGGAAAAATATGTTCGATTTATATGTAAAATTCATATTTATATATAATACAAATTATATGCAAGTGTTTACATACAAATATTTTTTAAAATATATACATGTGTGTGTGTGTGTATTTATATTTATACACACACATATAGTATGTAAACATACACTTTTATTTTGAATCGATTGATCGCGACTAATTGTTTGGCAGCCCTAGTCGTGACGCATCGCATGCAGACGTGGTGTAATAAACGATGGTTTACTGCAGTGACCGACCCTCCAGCTGGAAGACCAGCTCCACTCCATCCCGAACGTCATGCACCATGAAGGAGGGCTGCGTCAGACTGGGGTCGAAGCGGAAGTCCCGGTGACCGTGGAAGATCTGCTGCTCTGTGACCGTCTGCTCGGGGTCCGAGGGCAGGTCCTTGTGGTCGTGGTTGTAGACTCCCGTGCAGACCAGGATGGAGCTGCAGCCTTCGGGCAGACGGTGATCGAACGAGCCTCCCACCATCACCCGTCCTGAACCTTTGGCATCGTCGGACACTTCACACTGCAGGTCTCCGGGCACCTGGCTGCCTGAGCCGCCCTGCGCCTGTGCTTGAGCACGGGTGCGATGCATCGCTTTGAGGTAGCGGTTGTACAGGTTTGCACCGTAAATATCAGCCATCGGGTTGTCACTAAGAGAGAGATGCACATGCATCAGACATTTTGACCAAAATCTTCAATATTTAGATAGATTTTTAATGTTTCTGAAAAAAAGTGTTTTCTGCTCACCAAGGCTGCATTTATTTGATGAAAAATACAGTAAAACAATATTATTGTGAAATATTATTACAATTTAAAATATCAGTTTTTTTATTTGAATATATTGTAAAATGTAATTTATTCTTGTGATGCTAAGCTGAATTTTCAGCATCATTACTCCAGTCTTCAGTGTCACATGATCCTTCAGAAATCATTTTAATATGCTGATTTGCTGTCCAAGAAAAATGTATTCATATTATTTACATTGAAATCTGTTTTTGCCGCTTAGTGTTTTTGTGGAAACTGTGAAACACTATCATTCAAAAATTTGGGGTTAGTAGGAGGTAGGTTTTTTATTTATTCATTTTTTAAGAAAGAAAATAATACTTTTATTCAGCAAGGATGCATTAAATTGATTAAAAGTGGCAGTAAAGTATTTTTTATTATGTTACAAAAGATTTCTATTTCAAATAAATGCTGTTCTTTGGAACTTTCTATTCAACAAATATTCTAAAAAATGTTTCTTCAGCACTGAATCATCATCTTAGAATGATTTCTGAAGGATCGTGTGACTGGAGTAATGATGCTGAAAATTCAGCTTTGCATTACAGGAATAAATTACATTTTAAAATATATATCTAAAAAAACAAAACAGATATTTTAAATTGTAATAATATTTAACAATATTATTGTTTTTACCATATTTTCCACCAAATAAATGCAGCCTCTGACTTTTTTCAAAAACATAAACAAATTAGCGCTGTCAAACGATTAATCGCATCCAAAATAAAAGTTTTAGTTTACATAATATATGTGCACTGTGTATATTTATTATGTATATATAAATACAAACACATGCATGTATATATTTAAGAAAAGTGTTGTTTATATATTAAATATTTATATATAATATAATAATGTAAATATTTTCAAAATATATACTGTATATGTGTGTATTTATATATACATAATATATTTGTGTGTACTGTGTTTATTTATTATGTAAACAAACACTTTTATTTTGGATGCGATTAATCGCTATTAATCGTTTGACAGCACTACCAAAAAAACATAATTATTCTAAACTTCTGACCAGTAGCATATGCAATGAGCTCAAGGTCAAGGATTTTGACCATTCAATCTTCAAAACATCAAATTATTGACTCACCCAATGGCGTAAAGTCTCTCGACCGGTCGGGTCCAGCCCAGTTTCTCTGCCTGTTTTCTAACGAGCAGTTCGGCGTAGTTGTAAGTCACAACACTGGGCTTCCCGATCAGAGCCTCGTACTTCAGCTCACAGCCTGTTATCTTCTTATAGATGCTCTCCAGACACACGAGGAACATGCCGTGTCCAAATCTAACGACAAACAAACATCAGTCCTTGTTATTTTGTAATTTAATGCTAGATTTAACCACCATTTAGCCATTAGATTTAAAAAAACTAATCTTCCTGACACTGACCGAGGGTTTTTGGCTTCGGCCATCCACAGCAGATCCATGTTGCAAGCCAGCACGGGGATATGTGGGTAATGCAGTGATGTCACAGGGTTTCCTGGCCTCCCATTGGTCAAGAGCACATCAGTGATTAGTTGTAAGTTGGTCTCCCACCTGATAGGCTCGCCAAACAGGACGACAGCTGTAAAGTGACAGTAATTACAGATAAGAATGGACGCAGATTTCCAGAACAAAAAGTGAAAGCAGTGGAATGAAACTTACCATCTATTGGTGGCAATTTCTTAGATGGGGGAATCTGGGGAAGTACATTATATAGTCAGGGCTTAATGGTTAAGATTAGGAATCTGTTCAAATAGTAATAGTGACACTTACATATTCAAATATCATTGTTTCTACTCACCAGGTCTTTGGGTCTGCGATTGTGATCCACTACATCTAGGAGAGGATTCGCCTCCCTCAGCATGTCAATGGTCACAACGTTCTTGAAACCTACACTGGAGTTTATTTTGTCAAGGACAATTAAAAACAAAAACCAACAAACAAACAAAACTATATATATATATATATATATATATACACTGTATGTATATATGTACTGTGTATATATATACACACACACACACATAAATTTTAATAATAATTTATTACTAATATATATATATATATACACACACACACACACACACACACACTTATTTTAGAATTATATATTAAAATTATTATTAAAAATATACATTAAAATCTATATTTTCAATATATAAATTCATAAATTATATATTTTATTATATATATACTGTAATCTTTATTTAAAAACAAAATTCTATTTATAACTAAAGTATTATAGTAATTATAGAAATCTCTGAATATAATTTAATATTTTTATGAAATTAAAATATTAAAATATATTTGATTAATTTTAATTTGATTTTAGTAAATAACTATTATAGTAGTATATTAATTATTAAATTATATATATATATATATATATATATATATATATGTGTAATAATTCTTATTACAATAATTATATTTATAACTATATATAACTATATATATATATATATATATATATATATATATAACATATTCATTATAATTATAGTAATTATATATAATTTAAATATTAAAATAATTATAGTTATAATTATTACAATATTTTAATAATAATAAATGACAATAATTATTAAGCAATAAATAAATTACATAAATTATATTACATATTACTTATAAATTACTTAATTACATATTACTTAATAAATTACATGAATTATTTTATATAAATTCTAATAATATAATATAGATTTTATTTTTATAATTATAATTATTTATAACTATTATATAATTATGGTCCTCAAAATCAAGGTAAAGAAGGATACTTGTGTGCCACTTCCACCACGGGTCCCTGTCCGGACACCAGCACACACAGGTCATGGAACTGAGTGAAAACCCGCAGAGGACTGTGGGACAGCACCACCTGGTCTGGTGACACCTGTGTGGAGAAATCAAACCGTCCCGTCTTACTCTCGGACACATGTTATGTGTAAACTACCAACAGTGCAGCCTGGAGGGTGTGAATATTTGTGGTTACACCTGTCGTCAGGTGTCTCACCTCGACCTCCAGAAGGTGAGACAGTTGCTCGGCCTTGGTTTCTCGCAGAGAGTTTCCTGCATTTGTCACAAACACCACAGGAACCCTGTATTTTCCATCACCGTCCACCAGGTTCCTGAAACACTGTTTGGCTGCAGGGATGGGCGTCCGTCCGCGTACCAGCACCCCGTCAATGTCAAACAGAAGCCCAAACAAGCTGCGCTCCTGTTCACACACATCCTCAAAACAAAATTAATTGCAAGTTTTTATTAGTTAGTTAGCACTTATATGTGACCCTAGAGCACAAAACCAGTCATATAAGCAGCACGGGTATATTTGTAGCAAGTCAACAACACATTGTATGGGTCAAAATTATCGATTTTTCTTTTATGCCAAAAATCATTAGGATATTAAGTAAAGATCATGTTCCATGAAGATATTTTGTAAATTTCCTACCGTAAATATATCAAAACTTCATTTTTGATTAGTAAAAAACTGACCCTTATGACTGGTTTATCAAAAAAAAGAGACCAACTGTACACATCTGTTAACCTCAGTTTTCCTAGAGGTTAAATGTCTTGATCAAGGTCACAATGGTGATAGTTTGAGTAGGGATTTGAACCTACAACCTTCAAGTTACAGATCAAATTCAGGCCCAAACTGAACCATGACGCCATACCACCCCCCAATGACAAAGCATTTATTCCCACTTGAAGACTGTTTTCACATATCCTGCAAAAGGAAAGTGAAACCTTGAGTACATCCCCTCGCATTTGCTGTGCTATTTAGGGGGAAACATCCAACAAATCCAGGTGAAAGTTCATGTAAATCGATTGCAAAAGTTCGGTTCTCTTGCCAGATGTCAAGGGCTGTGTGTCAAAACCTAGTATGCTGCTTACCTGGGCATCATTTTTGAGTATCAGAGGCTTTTAGACACTTTTTATTCATTATTTGCATTTTTGAGAATCAGAGGTGCATTTTTGTTGCTTTTCGTTTCATTAAAATGTAATTAAAAGTATTTCTGTGTGTGTGTATATATAATATTTGATAATATATTGTGCATAATATTTAATAAATATTATAATATTATTATAATATTACATATAAAATAATGCTTTATATATATAGACATGTCTATTGATCTAGTACTGTATTTATTATATATAATTATTTTTTTATTTTGCATACACAAATTTATATAAATAGCCATATAATATATATTTAAAAAGAAAGAAGAAATATATATAACATTTTATATAGAATATTTTATATCATTTTATATGTATGTATACACATAGAAATAATTATAATATCATACATTATAATAGTTTATAACTGTATATACACGATTATAATATAATATGTGCATTTTCGGACCGATGCTGTCTAGATAGGCAGCTCACAACGTTTTGAAACACAACCCGAAACTGACCCGAAACTCATGAAAACAAAACAACATAAGCCTAAGCGCACATAACATAACAGTACTCGTCTTGCTGTGGTTTGGGGTGTTTGTTGTCTCATTATTATTACTGAGGATTAAATTATGAACGATAATAATAATAATGAGCGTGAACTCACTGTGCTGTAGCGGCGCTGCGTCTGCGCAGAAACAGCTGCATTAGTGACTTTCCTGCTCAATTTCACGCCTCTCCACCCGATTCTAAACATATTCAAGCGGGAAAAGATCTCTGCCATGGTTTTCTTCGAAATAAATGAAGAAGCAAGATAGTGCTACTACTTTGACCTGAGCATGACTCCTCCTGCGCTGCTAAACATTAGCTTACATGCTATCAGCAGCTGTCAAACATGTTTTTCTAGCTCTAAAGGCCACGTAGGAGACCCGTGTATGGCTTATCTAAATCAATCCCCGTGCGGTGTGTGTGTGTGTGTGTCAGCAGGAAATAGTGTAGAACTGACAGGCGTCTGCTGCTGGAGTCTGACGCCAGGCTGCGTCGCTGTTGCGCAGACTCCGACGCAGTCAGAACGCGCTCCATTAAACACCGAGACTTCCGGTTTGAAACCGGCGTGTTTTAAAAGCGAGCGTCGAACACACACACGCATGCAGAAGGTAACTATTACATAAACATTTGGTTTACCTCGAGAATATTATTATAACGGTGATTTAATCGTGTGAGCGTGCGGTAAATATTGGAAATGGCAGATGTAGTAGCTGGTTAGTTAAATAACGAACGTTATTTATGATATTTTGGTTGTTATTGTGCAACGTTAACTATTTAATGCACATCTAACAGGTTGATGAATACACAAAGTGACTAAAGCGATAATTTAGGCTGTTAATTATATCGTTAAACAGTCTAAATAAACCTGTATAACGCTTTGTTCGTTTAAATTTCCCACCGCAAAGCGTCACTCTGTTTACATGACAACCATAAGCGTGTCAGACACATAAAACAGCTTTACTTTGGGATATTTTTATGAATATTGATTGATAAAATGAGTATTGCGTGTTGTCTTTAATTGACTTTAATTTTAGATTAAAGTTTGATCGCCTACAGATTATATTAGAGAAATCACCTTAAAAATGTATGTGTAAAATAATTTAATTTATTTTATTATTATACTTTTTAATGTATTTTAAGTGCATCACATTAAAGTCTTTTTTATTTTATTTTAGGCCATACACTGTGATGATGGATTATCCTACAAAAGAACGTAAAAGGTAAATATATATATATGCATCAGGGCAATAATTAAGAATTTCCAATTAACATAAAATGTTAGGAAACTGCCTGGAAGAGGACGTGTGTCTATATCATCCTAATGCACGGTGAGAAGGAGAGTTTGAGAAGCTAAAGACTCTTCGAGGACCACAGCTGGAGAATTGCAGGAAATAGTTGAGTCTCGGGGTCAGAAAACCTTAAAAAAGATCTATCTATCTATCTCCAAGCCAATTAAGCATATTTTCCACCAATAGTGTCATTCAAATAAAAAAATCTTATTCTCAAATATATGAATATGAAATGAATGATCTGTTAATTGTACATCTTGGTTTTAGTTTTTCTGCCTTTAATTTAACCATTTTATTACAGTTTACTGCATTATATATGAGAATGTAATGAAAATGATCAAGAATAATGGCAATTTTAAAATAATCCCAAAAGTAAAACATCTGGTTGGATTATGATAATTCCGGGGGTTAAAATTAATTGAAAAAATAAATATGTTTTTATGACCATTAAGACTTTTTATTTTCATGAATATATATATATATATACAGTGAGGAAAATAAGTATTTGAACACCCTGCTATTTTGCAAGTTCTCCCACTTAGAAATCATGGAGGGGTCTGAAATTGTCATCGTAGGTGCATGTCCACTGTGAGAGACATAATCTAAAAAAAAAAATCCAGAAATCACAATGTATGATTTTTTTTTTTACTATTTATTTTTATGATACAGCTGCAAATAAGTATTTGAACACCTGTCTATCAGCTAGAATTCTGACCCTCAAAGACCTGTTAGTCTGCCTTTAAAATGTCCACCTCCACTCCATTTATTATCCTAAATTAGATGCACCTGTTTGAGGTCGTTAGCTGCATAAAGACACCTGTCCACCCCATACAATCAGTAAGAATCCAACTACTAACATGGCCAAGACCAAAGAGCTGTCCAAAGACACTAGAGACAAAATTGTACACCTCCACAAGGCTGGAAAGGGCTACGGGAAATTGCCAAGCAGCTTGGTGAAAAAAGGTCCACTGTTGGAGCAATCATTAGAAAATGGAAGAAGCTAAACATGACTGTCAATCGCCCTCGGACTGGGGCTCCATGCAAGATCTCACCTCGTGGGGTCTCAATGATCCTAAGAAAGGTGAGAAATCAGCCCAGAACTACACGGGAGGAGCTGGTCAATGACCTGAAAAGAGCTGGGACCACCGTTTCCAAGGTTACTGTTGGTAATACACTAAGGCGTCATGGTTTGAAATCATGCATGGCACGGAAGGTTCCCCTGCTTAAACCAGCACATGTCCAGGCCCGACTTAAGTTTGCCAATGACCATTTGGATGATCCAGAGGAGTCATGGGAGAAAGTCATGTGGTCAGATGAGACCAAAATAGAACTTTTGGTCATAATTCCACTAAACGTGTTTGGAGGAAGAAGAATGATGAGTACCATCCCAAGAACACCATCCCTACTGTGAAGCATGGGGTGGTAGCATCATGCTTTGGGGGTGTTTTTCTGCACATGGGACAGGGCGACTGCACTGTATTAAGGAGAGGATGACCGGGGCCATGTATTGCGAGATTTTGGGGAACAACCTCCTTCCCTCAGTTAGAGCATTGAAGATGGGTCGAGGCTGGGTCTTCCAACATGACAATGACCCGAAGCACACAGCCAGGATAACCAAGGAGTGGCTCTGTAAGAAGCATATCAAGGTTCTGGCGTGGCCTAGCCAGTCTCAGACCTAAACCCAATAGAGAATCTTTGGAGGAGCTCAAACTCCGTGTTTCTCAGCGACAGGCCAGAAACCTGACTGATCTAGAGAAGATCTGTGTGGAGGTGGGCCAAAATCCCTCCTGCAGTGTGTGCAAACCTGGTGAAAAACTACAGGAAAGCGTTTGACCTCTGTAATTGCAAACAAAGGCTACTGTACCATATATTAACATTGATTTTCTCAGGTGTTCAAATACTTATTTGCAGCTGTATCATACAAATAAATAGTTAAAAAATCATACATTGTGATTTCTGGATTTTTTTTTTTAGATTATGTCTCTCACAGTGGACATGCACCTACGATGACAATTTCAGACCCCTCCATGATTTCTAAGTGGGAGAACTTGCAAAATAGCAGGGTGTTCAAATACTTATTTTCCTCACTGTATATATATATATATTTTTTTTTTTCTCATTGTGATGGATGATTAAGGGAATTTGGGCTTTGTTTTCCCTCCTATTTATATTTCTGTGAAACAGGAAGCCATGGCTGGATAATTTCATGTTCATAGTCACCCTGGAGAGCTCAAAATTGTGAATATGAATGGGAATATACTTCAGAGATACTTTACTCATAAGAATTTCTAGGGGTGCCAATAATTGTGTCCAATGTGTATTTGAGAAAAACATTTATTTCATAATGATATTTCCCCCCATTTTAAATTCTTATTATCCAATGAAAGGTTGGATTTTTGTGAACTTTTTAAATAAAAGATCAAAAGAATTAATGTAGATTAATTTTCACAGCCTTCTTTGATCTTATTTACCAAGGGTGCCAATATTTGTGTATATACACATATATATATATATATATATATATATATATATATATACATACACACGCACACACACACACTAGTAATATTACATGTATTTATATTATTTGAGTACTATTTTATTTTATATACTATTTAATGTTATTTTCTAATATTATCTGAAATCCCAAATGCCACACTTATAAGCGTCTCATCCTCTTCTTCTGTGTTTGGGTCAGTCCTGAGCTCAGCCCGCAGCGTGAGTCTCCGCTGCCCTCCGTCTCGGAGCGTCTGGCGTATCTGCGACCGTCCCGTGAGCTGCTGGAGTTCTACAGGCAGAAGGTGGCGCAGTTTGATGGAGAGCATGATGACCTGCTGCAGATGCTGGAGAAGTACAGGAGCACGGCGGAGGAGCAGGTGACCTCCTACCACCTGGATGATATTCCTGCTCTGTCCACTCTTCATAGATGTTATATCATTTGTTGGTGGCTGTATTATTGTTTTCTGTGTGTGTTTGTGCAGCATAAGTTGCAGTGGGAGGTGCGTCAGCGCGAGGAGGAGATCGCGGAGCTCCAGAATGCTCTCAGTGATATGCAGGTGTATCTGTTCCAGGAGCGAGAGCAGGCGCTGCGACTGTACGCTGAGAACGACCGCCTCAAGATCAGGTCAGACGTCTCCTCATCACAGAGACCAGAGCACAGACATGATATCCCAGGCTGAAGTGTTTTTTATCGTCACAGAGAGCTGGAGGACCGGAAAAAGATCCAGCATCTTCTAGCGCTGGTGGGTCCAGATCCAGGCGAGATCACGTATTTCCATCGCGAGCCTCCATACAAGGTTCAAACCTTATTTTGATATCATATAGCCATTTGTGAAGTATTATACTCGATTTTTATGTTTTAATGAATTTAGTTTTGTTGTAATATGGTTTTTAGGTCACCGTCCCTCAGAAGAAGGTTCAGCTGAGATCACATGAGGACTCAAAGGTGGTGAAACCGAGGCCTGTATCAGTGAAAGGTTCGCCTTCACTTTTATTTTGTTTCATAATTAGTTACTAGTGACTAATTTGTGGTGGTTTTATGGGTGCATTGATACATTCATAATATTTTGAGATGAACAGCTGTACTTTAACAGCATGTGGCATTTCAAACTACAGGAAGCAAGAAATCGTCCAGAGAAGAAGATGCCACAAGTTCAGAGCAGTACAAGAGAGACAACCAGACGTTACTGCTGCAGGTGTGGGTGTGTGGGTGTGTGTGTGGGTGTGTGTGGGGGGGGGGGTCTCTCATGGTCAACAGGGCTGCATTTATTTGATCAAAAATACAGTAAAATCAGTAATACTGTCAAATATTATTATAATTTAAAATATTTGTTTTCTATGTTGAATATATTTTAAAATGTAATTTGTTTCTGTGATGCAAAGCTGAATTTTCAGCGTTATTACTCCAGTTTTCAGTGTCACATGATCCATGTTTAGTTTAACATAAAATTAATTTGCAAATACACATTGAATAAAAACATGTTTTATCTTGCATTATTAGAAATATATATATATATATATATATATATATATATATATATATATATATATATATATATATATTATTTATTAAATATATTTATATATTATTATATTTTAAATAAGTTTTTATGAATAGTTTTGCATTAAAAATGATATTCTATATTTTTGTATAATCAATCAATATCAATATTTTTATCATTGTATAATTTATCAATATCAATATATAATTTTCATTATATTGTTTTATAAAAATATTGTAGATGTACATAATGTGTAGGTGTACATATAATTAGCTTTCATTTACATTTTTGGTGCAGAATGAACATGTTTTAATTGAATATATAAATTTATTATATATTATATTTATATATTTTAAATATCAATTTTATGAACTTTGTAAATGAAGAATTATATATTATTTTTATGTAATATACATAATATTTCTATTTAATTTTAAATGTAAAAATATATAATTTTAATTATATTTTATAGAAATATAGATCTACATAATGTGTAGGTATACATATAATTAGCTTTATTTTATTTTTGTGCAGAATAAACATTTTAATTTAATAAGCAATTGCTAATCTTTTTTTTTTTTTTTTAAATAGCTTGCTATGTGTTGAATGGCTGCTGTTTTTGTATGCATCCAGGTGGAGGCGCTGCAGGCTCAGCTGGAGGAGCAGACACGGCTGGCTAAAGAGCAGGTGGAGGCGCTGCTGGAGGACAGACGCATTCATCAGGAGGAGAGACAGGTACAGCACCAGCGCGACAAGGACAGAATCACGGCCCTCACCGACAAGTAAGTTCATTCCTCCTCCTGATTCAACAAACCCTGAGCACCAGGCTTGAGCGAGACTCTGTCCCGTGTTCAGACTGCAGCGCACACAGAACCTGCTGTACGAGAGCACCAGGGACTTCCTGCAGCTGAAGTTTGAGAGTCGAGCTCACGAGAAGAGCTGGATGCTGGAGAAGGACCGGCTGCTGCGAGAGCTGGACTCCTGTCAGGAGCGGCTGCGAGAGGAGCGCAGTTTCCCCGAGCAGCCTCCGCCTCTGTCTGCAGACGCTCTGTTCATCTCACAGCCCAAACACGAGAGCAGCCACACACACCGGGAGGAGATCCGGGTCAGACAGCTGATGTGTGTCAGCTCCCATTTCCTTCTTGATTTCAGTAAATTGGGTTTTTGGAATGGTACAAAATGCCTGGAAAAGTTTAAAGCAGAGCTTTTCAAAAAAATTTAATGCCAAAGACACCCAAATATGATGATAATAAACCCCCTTTTTAAATAATAAAACCAGCTATATATTGAAAACTATTTACATTGTTATTGAACTAAAGCCTAAGATAAAGTATTGTTCTGTAAAATATTAATTCAAATGTATTTTTAATTATTAAAAAAAAAAATTGAAATAATTCAAAAATACATTATATATTTGATTTATTTATTCAAATGTATTTTTTTTATTTTAAAATATTTCTATATATTTTTAAATAATTTAAAAATACATCTGAATTGATTTTATTAGTGTTATTTTTAATTATAATTTATCTGCTATTAAAGTTTTTGGTAATTTAAATTTTTTCACTTTATTTTAAAGCTTTAGTAATTTCGTTTTACTAAACTCTGTAAAACTGTTTTTATGCTTAACAGAAAAAAAAGAACATTATAAATATCAAAAAAAAATTATTATTTGTTTTATATAATATATCATATTTATAAATGTAATATGATGTTTATATATTTATTATCTATTATATTAATATAATGTTTAGATATGCATATTAATTGTACAAGTAAATTACATAATTTTAAAATTTATAATAATTTTGTGCAGGATAAGCATGCTTTATTTGAAAACTTTTATAGGGAGGAATCACATTCTCCTTCATCTTTTAAAACAAGACTTTACCCAGGTCTCATGACTGGTTTTGCCATTTTTTTTCCCCCCAGCAGGCTTTGCAGGAGGAACTGAAACAGGCTCATAAACTGGCTGACATGTACCGAGAGCAGTGTGTGAATATGGAGACGGACCTGTCCCAGATCAGAGAGGAGGGCGACGTGGGCCGAGAGATCTTCAAAGTACGCAAACAAACTCCTTGACCAGAAGAAAACAAAGAAATGATTGATTAGCCAGCCACCCTCACGTGCCTGTACTATTAACTAATGTTCAGCTGAATGTCCTCGAGTCGTGCGGACAAAAGCAGCCTAAACATCAGCCTAAAAATCTCTCCTTCTATGTTTATTTAAAAAAAAGTACTATTTTGAAGCACATGAGGGTGAGATACTTTTGACATGAAAATATTTTGATATTTTATTGTTGATGTCGAGGTTACTTTAGTGTCAAACTAGCATCTGATTTTTGCACGTGTTTTTAGGAGCGCTCTGATAAGATGGCCAAACGTCTGCAGCTGATGACTAAACGTTATGAAGCTCTGGAGAAAAGACGGGCCATGGAGGTGGAGGGATTCAAGACCGATATCAAACTCCTGCGGCAGAAAGTCAAAGACGTGGAGAAATATCTCTTTAAAGTCAGTCACTTCTCTCATGTATCTCTGCTATTTAAGAATATATGTCTCCTTAGCTTAAGGTTTTCAGCTTACACACAATCAACTAAATTGTCTCATATCAATATATATGAAATTGGCAACTATTTGTTAGTCATTAACTGAAAGAAAAAAAAAACTGATGCCGATTTTGATGGCTGTGTCTTTGATTAGTTGACACTCAACGTGGGCCCTGATCAAGACCTGGCGATTCTCCATGAAGTTCGACAGACCAACAGCCGCACGGTGAAGGTCCAGAATGAGCTGAAGAACCTGAGGGCCAAAATCTACAAACTGGAGAACGACCTGAGATTCTGCTGAAGACTCATGACGAGGATCGATAAGATGAACTCTAAGATGAGTCACATATCCATACATTTTTATGATTTGGAGTATGAAGAACTTCTGAATGATTCAGAGGAAAGCTGGACACCATAGAGCTGAGTGTTTATTTGTGCTGCTGAATTTTGTGTATTAGATAAATAAAGGTTGACTTTTTGTATTCGTTGTGAAAGTGATTCACTATTTTTGACTGGTCTGAGACAATAACAAACACAACAGTAAGGCCTATGTTCATTTTATAGCTTTTAAACATCTCAATATAAACATCTCAAGACAAAAACAATACTGAAATGCTTGGAAGAGACTGTACATATTTCAGTTGACAAAAAATAAAACATACAGATGAATCTGATAAACTAAAATTAAGAACATGCTACTGTCGTATTTCACCACAAAAAAAAAACTGCATCATAAAAAGATTATTTTAAAGAGTTTTTGCAGTTAACAGTTGAGCACATTTTCTGCTCCAATTGTCATTAACACACCAAAAATGTGTATATACTGTATAGATATATAGCATGTTGCATGGTAGTGTCTGTTCTACTGAATTTACTTTGTATTTTAATAAAAAAAAAATCGGTTTAATTGTCTGTTTAAAGAAAATATCACAATGCAAAAAACATTGTTTTATTGATATTTTGCAAATTAAGCTTAAGCCTTTTTTGTACAGTTAATAATAAAGCAAATTTAATGTTATATATTTGTTTCTATATTTTTTTTTTTTACAAATATGTGTGTGTGTGTGTATATATATATATATATATATATATTAAAATGTACAATTGTATATGCATTGTAGTGTCTGTTTTAATTTGATTTGTGTGTATATATATATACAGTATATGTATGTATATACTTTAATCATTTTTGAATTACAGTAATGAGAATTTGGGGGGTAAAATGTGCTTAACTGTTAAGAAAATATCATGCAAAAAAAAAGATTTTTTTTATTAACATTATGCAAAATATAATTTATGCAACATCTAAAATATGACCTGGTGAGATTCACTCACACACACGAAAAGATTCATCCTGAGCACAGCGAAGCGGTGACACTGTCACATACTCTAGAAAATCACCAGATCATTCTCTAGTTTTGACTCATTCAAGTATAGCATTAATTTCCCCAAAAAACATCTCCAAATGAGTGTTTGGTCATTTAAAATTAAAACAAGTATATTGTATATATTGCACGATAACAGAATGTACCATTGTCATTACTTGGCAATAATATTAACGGTACAAATGTAACACTCTTTATAATATGCCTCGACTTCAAAAACAGCCAAAATATATACATAGTCAACTAAAAACCCCACATATGATAAAAACAAAAGACTTTGGGGATGCAACACTGAAAGCTGCACTTCACACGTACCTTAAAACCTCAGTGACACTCGTATGGCTTCAACAACGACAGAATGACTTAAACACAGTTCACTTGCTCCTGAGGCACAAAAGTGCATTGTCACACTCGATTAAAGATCACAAACTGATTGTAGTGTTGAAACCTTGGCCCTTTTGGTGGTCTGAACTTATGCACAAGTCCAGACAGGCAGCCTCGTTTCAGTCTCCACAGAGTTTTTCATTCATTTTGACTCAGAAAAAAATGGCGACGTTGGTTCCTGACCAGCAGGAATCAGCCTGGTGCCCTGGATTTTACAAGTATGAATATATTCTACTTCCATAATGAGCCTTATGTTAAACAAATTCTGACGAACATGTTCAGATAGACTTGAGTATTAAAAGGAAGTCATCAAAGATGTATTTAGCATTACAACACTTGCTCAGCAATGGATCCTCTGCAGTGAATGGGTGCCGTCAGAATGAGAGTCCAAACATCTGATAAAAACACCACAATAATCCACAAGAAATCCAAACCACTCTAGTCCATGAGTTAATGTCTTGTGGATTACTGTAATGTTTTTATCAGTTGTTTGGACTCTCATTCTGACGGCACCCATTCACTGCAGAGCATCCATTGCTGAGCAAGTGTTGTAATGCTACATTTGTCCAAATCTGTTCCCATGAAGAAACAAACAAGAAGGCAAGCAAATTTTAATTTTTTGTTGAACTATATCTTCAGTGACCATAAGGAGGCACCATAACTGCTTGTAAAACACCAGCTTTAGTAAACAAACTCGCGTTTTCTCAATCTCTAGGTTGGTCGAGTGGGTTTGTGGGTCAGCGATAAGGCGCTGGAGTTGATTGTGCTCACAGTGTGTGGACTGACCGTGGGTCAGATCATGTAGTTCTTCTTCAGCACCTCCAGGTACTGTTGAGTGGCTCTGCTCACGGGGTCCGGCAGCTCCAGACTCGCGTTCAGGTTCTGAGAGCCAGAGGCCGATCCTACGGGAGACATGCGGGCAGTTCCTCCTTCCAGCTCTCCTGTTGCTGAGAGAATGACATGAGAAAGAAAATAAAAGTCACTTTTGAGGCCATTCACATTAATACATTTCTGCTTGGACTTGAGTGGAGATCCAACTGAGTGGGATCATATTAACCCTGTAAAGTCTGACATTTTAAAGTATAGTCTGAAAAAAAATATCTTTCTTAACTAAACAGTTTACTAAACCTTCAGGCAAAAAAAAATTAATTAATAAAAAAAAAATTTGCATACATTTTGTTTGTATTTTATGGCTCATATAGTGTAATATAGGAGAATATGGACTTTATACTACATATTTAAATTCTAATATTTAAATTAAATATATAAATTCTGATAGCTTGTAATCTAAATGATTGTGATCCTCATAACAGTAAAAATTACTATTTACATAAAATACATGTAAACATTTTGTTGTAATAATGTCTCACCATAGTCCAGCTCCTTCGATATGTTCTTCTCCAGCTCCGTCTGCATCTGCAACAGGAACAGACAAACCAGATTACACATCTGACTCATCTGATCTCACTAAAACTAGCACTCAGCCAGCTCTTTTTTTAAAGTTGTCACAGCGTTCATACTATAAAAATGTATAACCATGACTATGCAGATGCACCATGGTTTTGACACATCTGACTGGTCAAAATCCAAATGTTAGTATAAGCATCCATTACAATTAAAAAATGTTGGGTTTTAAGGCTGCATTTATTTGATTAACAATACAGTAAAAACAGAGAGATCGTAAATTTTATTACAATTTAAAATAGCTGTTTTCTATTTGAATACATTTTAAAATGTAATTTATTCCGGTGATAAAAGCTGAATTTTCAGCATCATTACTCCAGTATTGAATGTCACATGACTTGATTTTTTTTTTTTGCCTGAACAAACACGGCCATAATGTAACCCCAGCTAGCGATATAATTTCATTTTATGATTTCATTAGTATAGTATCAAATCAAGACTGTTAAATGTCAGGAGCAAAAAAAATAAATAAATCTTCTGAATCATTTACACATTCATTTTAGTATGAAAAATGACCTCAAAAAGGATCAAATAAAGGGGTTCAAAATCTGACCGGTACACAGACCTGAGAATAGCAAAACGTTACATCACATATTTGCTCATAAATCATAGATCTTGTTTAAATATAAATATTCATAAAAAATAAATATAGACATAATAGATATTCGATTTTCTGTATCATTTAAATACCTAAATAACCTACTACATTTGTCAAAATGTGCAGTAAAGAACCAGAGCACACTGCACTCAGTACTGTATCCCACAATGCAATGCACTTGACTTTACCTTCCATTTCCAGCGTGATGAATTAACTCTCTGATCCAACTCCCAGTTAACATTTTTACACAAAACAATTAAAATGTAAAATTATTTATTACCTATAAAACTTCATTAAACTAAAAAAATATATACTAAACTATTATAGCTATTAAAACTAAATTTACTGCATATATAATCATTAAAACAAAACCTGAAAAAATAAGAATAAACTAATTTAAAATAAAAAAATTACGAAAGCACATAACAAAATTACAAAATTCCAACTAAAATTGAAATGAAAACAGAAAATATAAAAACAAAAGCTAATTCAAAATATAAATAAATACTATAAACGAAAATGAATAATACTAAAATAACTAATTAAGAAGAAAGATAATGACATTTTACAAAATGTTTTTCAGAAACGACAGTGTACTAAAAGCTGTAATGGCACAGATAAGTCTTCAAACTCTGATCTAATTAAAATCTTTCAAAAAATGTAAAAATATATCCGGCATGATTTCTGACTCAACGTTTTCTCCCATAAACAGCTGAGTGAAGCAGCAGAGACACATTAAAGCAGGTGTGTGTGTGTGTGTGTGTGTGTCTGTGTTCTGACAGTCAGAGATCTGCACACATCAGCTACACACCTGCTCAGGTATCAGGCTGCAGAGAGGACAGGTGAGAAACAGACTTTTGAGCTAGAAGCTGAAGATATCAGAGACAGAAGAGGTCATGAGTCCAGACAGCAGCCACAGGAAAAACAGACCAGGAAGTTATTTACTACGTTTATGAAGGGAAAGATAGTGGAAGGAGAAAAGATATTGTTTGTTAGTTTTAGAATCACCACCTGGCATGGGATTTATTTTGGGTGGCTCTTCTAAAGCTAACAGTAAGTATTAGTTCATGGTTAGTGTTGAATGTTGAGCCAGTGTGGTGTAGGATTTGGAAACCTGTTCACAATCTAAATGAGAGTCAAAGACTTCATACGCCATCGCTCACCTTTGCCAGGTAGGCCTCTACGCGGCTGCTCTGGGATTCCCCTACCGTACCCAGCGTCCCGAGGCCCAGACTCCTGTTCAGGGGTCCTAGAGAGGCTCCGTATGCCCCCACGGAGCCCAGAGACGCCACATCCAGACCGGGGCCTCCTAAACCACCGTTCACTATACTGCTGGTGAGCAGAGATTTACTGCGCTGCCTCTCGCTCAGGAGCTTAGTGTTGGCCTCCGCTAACCGCTCGTTCGACCTGCACAAAATTAACAAAAAGACATTTTGGCACATTATGAAAAAAAACCCCAGTAAACAGAAATAAATCAACTAAATACAGAAATAACTGCCTACTTTTTTAATTGAAAATATTTACTAGGTAAATATTTACAAGTAATAGATTAATTTATGACAAGAGTGCACCTGAAAAATCTACATCATAACAGGAGTTCTGACCTTTGTCACAGAAAGTCTTCTTTTTTGCCTTTTTCTCTATCACGCTTTAGAAATCATAAGAAATTATATATCAGTTGAAAACTTAAAATCTCAAAATTCATCCTTTGAAACCCATTTTAAAATCAGACATTGCATTACCATGGAAATGGTACATCAAAATCACATTGGAAAATGTTTTCATTCATGAATTATAAAAAAATAAGTTTGGATAGTGCACTATAATGTCTGTGTTCAAAACTGTGAGTGACAGTTAAGGGGTTAAAATAATATTTATTTCTAATTTAATTTCACTATTTTTTATTTTATTAATTTATCTGTATTTATTATTTTTAGCACTGCTTTGTAAATTGATCATTTTCTGCACCTCTGAAATAATATTTCTTTATATTTGACCATTTTCATTTATATTTTATACATTTATTTGTATTTGTTATTTTTAGTTTTACCTGGTAGATGAATCATCAATTTCTGTGACTCCTTGATATTTTGAAATAATATTTATTTTTATATATTTGTATTTACATTTTACAATTTTATTTACTTTTTATTTTAGTAATGTGTATATACATATATATATATATATATATATATATTTTTTTTTTTTTTTTTTTTTTAATTGATCATAATCTTCATAATTTTTAATTTATCATAATCTTCCTCAATATGCTTTGAAATAATATTTATTTACATTTTACTATCTTGATTTATATTTTATTTTATTTGTATTTATTATTTTTAGTTTTACTTGCTAAATTTACCATAATTTTCTGATTAACTTTATATATTTTGAAATAATATTTATTCTTTAATTTATATTTTTCTATTATTTTTTATTTTTTAAATAATCTATTAGAATTTATTATTTTTAGTTTTACTTGGTAAATATATATCATTTTCTGCACCTGATAGGCATTGCAATAATCACCATTAAACTCTTGTTTTGTGGCTAATGCACCTAATTTAAATTTTTTAATCTGAAAATGTGATTGAGCTGTGATTATAATGAAGACATATTTCTAAATATAATTCTGAGGACTGGCTCCCATCATGCCTCTCACCTCTCTAGTTTGGCGGCCAGACTCTTGCGGAGACGGAGCTCTTCGCTGTACAGCTGTTTGTAGCGCTCCAGCTCTGTGCGGCTGGAGTCTCTCTGAACCAGACTGTCCTGCTGAACGCTGCGTATACGGCTGAGCTCTCCCTCCAGATCCCTGATGCGCTGCTCCTGCTGAGTGCGCTGACTGGCCTCATTAGCAGCTTTCATCTGCTCCAGAGCTTCCTGAGATGCCGCCTGCGTCTGATGAAGGAAACGTACAAACAGTGTCTAAAACTTCATAATAAACAAAATAATTATAATTATCTTATATTTTTGAAATATATAATATTCTATATGAACAACATAATTATAATTATCTTTATAAAATAATACATTTTATAAATAATAATAAATAATAAAAATAATAAATAAATAAAATAAAATGCTGTCTCGTGAAACATAAAATCTCATAATGAAGAAAAATGATTATAACAACTTTATGAGGAGAATTTTATAATTATTCTATAAATTAATATTTTATATTTAAATTAAATATATAATATTATAAAATAAAATAAAATAACAAAATATAATACCTGCATGAAACCATGTCTAAAAATATATAAAAAAACAAAATTATTCTAATTACTCTAATTATTCTAATTAAATATATATAAAATAAATAATAATAAAATAACAGTAAACAAAATAAGATGCTGTCTGCATGTGAAGAGTGAAAAATACATAAATAATAAGCAAAACTATTCTAATAACTTTTTTAAATAATATTTTATACTTAAAATATAAAATAAAATAAAAAAGTAAAGGAACATCATTTTTGCGTAATGTGATCGAAACCGGCCAGTAACGATTTTGTATCCACTTGCTTTTTCACTTATATTTGGTGCTTAATGACCATTTACTTCAAATATACAAATATGTAACAACAATAAACACAATGTTAAAGTGAGCACGTTATGGTGCTCTGACTCATGTCGTGTACCTGCAGGAAGAGGTTGACCTCCTCTAGTTTGTGTCGGATCTCCTGTCGGGCTCTTTCCTCCGTTTCCCGGCGGTACTGCTCGGCCTGGCTCTGGTCCATCACACCGACCTCCAGCTGTCTGCGCAGACTGACCACCTCCTCCTCCAGCTGCCTCTTGCTGCGCTCCAGCTGCTCGTGGCTTCGGCTCAGGCTCTTCACAGACGACAGCTTCTCCTTCAGCTGTCTGTTCACCTCCTCCAGCCGCGAGCAGCGCGACGCCTCCCGCTCGTACTGAGACTGCAGCTCATCCACCTGCGCCAGAGGAAGGTGGCAACAGGAGGAAATAAAGAGACTATATCAAGTTTGCCTACTTTAATCTGATCTGACAGTCTTAAAAATGACAAAAAATGTTGCAAAGGTCCGTAAATGCCTAAAGCTGAGACTGTACCCGTGTCTTCATTCTGCTGACAGCGCTCTCTGCCTCCAGCCGGTGGCTCATGTCTGCTCTGAAGCTGCCCAGAGGAGAGTCCAGCTGTCCACCGCCCTGCTCCCGCAGCTGCTTCTTAGCAGTTTTCAACAGTGTCTTAAACCTGACACACACACACACACACAGATAGAGAGACTGAAATTAGAGACATTCTGTATCAGTGTTGTTATTGTTAACTAAAACCATTACTTTTTTTTTTCATATATAAAACCATGATCCGCACTCACAAAAATAGTCTTCTTTTTTCCTGCTGGTGATGAATGTAAAATGAAACGTTCAATGAAGACTATTTTTGTTAGTGCTGGTCATTGTTTCTTACACTAAGTAATTAAATAGATAGATGCACCAAAATAAAGTATTAGGTGACAAAAGAGCGCGGTGCAAACAGCTTTGTGGACCTTTTTTTTTTTTTGTTATAAATTGAAATAAAGCTGAAATAAGATAAAATATAAATATTTGACGCAAAATGTAAATGAAGAATTAGAAATGTTGGCTTAGCAGCTAAATTAAGTTCTAAATTGACAAACCAAAACTGAAAAAAATAATTAAAGCTAAATAGAAATGTTTAATACAACATAATAATAAATAATAGTATATAAGTACTATATATATATTAGTCAGCATAAAGGTCTTACTGTGAATGTTTTCTTTATAATCTTTCACTAAAATGAAATAACCTGCTCCACCAGTTAAACAACTTGGTTTTTAAATGATCCCTCTTACTTTTTCTCATTTCCACCATAATTAACATGGATAAAAAGAAAAATAACATGATTATTTGTCCTGTCAAATATCCTGTTACACTTTTTTAGAAATATATCAGTTTTCAAATGCTGTATCAAGGTTTTTAGCACTACACACAGCTGTATGTCATTCTGCAGCACTACAGCAGCACAAAAGACAGGCTTGGAGTCCTGCTAAGATAAAGCAATGTGTACTATATGTGTGTGTCTCACAGACTCACAAGCAGGATCCTCATAGCCGGCTTCTCTAGTACTCAAACACGTCTACAGGTGTAGAGCTGCAGCGGTCGGGTTAAAGGTTAAAGGGTCACCTGTACATTTCTTTCTGAAGGTCAGTGTTTCTCTTCATCTCCTGCTCCAGACGGGTGTCCACAGATTTCTTCTGCTCGGCTAGTTTTTTGGCCTTTTTCTTCTCGAGCTCCATCTAAAAGACGCATTTGTTAGAAACTCTGGGCCGCAAGACACTTTGGCATGTGTTCCACTGTGTGATCTGAAATATCCCCGATATTATTTTAATCTAATAATATTTTTAACATTATATTGCCCTATACATACACTACCATTCAAAGTTTGAGGTCGGTACAATTTTTTGATGTTTTTGAAAGAAGTCTCTTCTGCTCATCAAGGTTGAATTAGTTGATCAAAAATATAGAAAAACTGTGAAATATCATTACAATTTAAAAGAACTGTTTTCTATTTGAATATATTGTAAAATGTAATTTATTGCTATGATTAAAGCTGTATTTTCAGCATCATTACTCCAGTCTTCAGTGTCACATGATCCTTCAGAAATCATCAGTCTAATTTACTGCCCAAGAAACATTTGATTATTATCAATGTTGAAAACAGTTGTGCTGCTTCATATTTTTGTGGAAACCATAATACATTTTCTTTTTTAGAATTCTTTAATGAATAGAAAGTTCAAAAGAACAGCATTTATTTTAAATCTTTTGTAACGTTATAAATGATTTTACTGACACTTTTGATCAATTTAATGAATCCCTGCTGAATAAAAGTATTACTTTCTTTATTTCAAAGAAAAAACTGAAAAACAAAAAAAATGTATTGACCCCAAATGACTGAAAGGTACTGCAATATATAAATTTCAAACTAAAAGAACAAACATTTATTCCATATTTTGTGAAAATATCAGGTGTAATTCAATGTGACATTTTGGATGGACATTATTGTGTCTTTCTGGCACCTGATTGCTCAGTTCTCCTTTCTCTTTCTCCAGCTCAGAGAGGCGGAGTCCCAGTCGTGAGCGGCTCTTTAGCTCCTCCTCCCACAGTGTTTGTGAGTCCTGGGCATTATGGGATAGCATACTCTGCTTCTGCACCTGGAGAGGAGGACCGCAATTAAAAAACAAATAATATTTTTGTGTAGCACTACGAATCAGGGTTATTATCGCTAACTAAATCAAAGATTAAAAAATAAAAAAAAAATAATAATTTTCGGTACCTGAATTAAATTAAACGTAAAAAAAAAAAAAACATTTCCCATTTTCATTAAAGGGATAGTTCACCCAAAAATGAAAATTCTGTCATTAATTACTCACCCTCATGTCGTTCCAAACCAATAAGACCTTCGGTCACCTTCGGAACACAAATTAAGATATTTTGATGAAATACGAGAGCTCTCTGACCCTCCATATACAGCATCGCAACTGAAATGTTCCCAGGCCCAGAAATGTAGTAAGAACATCGGTAAAACAGTCCACGTGACATCAGTGGTTCAACCGTAAATTTACGAAGCTTCAAGAATATTTTTTGTGCGCAAAGAAAACAAAAATAACAACTATATTCAACAATTCTTCTCCTCATGCATTGTGATACTCTCTGCACAATGGCGGCGCTCATTGGGATGAGGAGGAGAAGAATTGTTGAATTAAGTTATTTTTGTTTTCTTTGTGCACAAAAAGT
Source organism: Onychostoma macrolepis (assembly GCF_012432095.1). Taxonomy (NCBI): domain Eukaryota; kingdom Metazoa; phylum Chordata; class Actinopteri; order Cypriniformes; family Cyprinidae; genus Onychostoma; species Onychostoma macrolepis. The sequence goes on from NC_081179.1 coordinate 4,083,240, forward strand.
ATTCTCGTAGCTTCGCAAAATTACGGTATAACCACTGATGTCCCATGGACTTTTACCGATGTCCTTATTTCTGGGCCTGGGAACATTTCAGCTCTCAGATTTCATCAAAAATATCTTAAGTTGTGTTTAGAAGATGAACGAAGGTCTTACGGGTTTGGAACGACATGAGGGCGAGTAATTAATGACAAAATTTTCATTTTTGGGTGAAATATCCCTTTAAGGTAAAGTGCTAAAATCAAATAAATATAGACAAACAAACAAAAAAAAAAACTATTATTTTTAGTAACAAAATTACTAAAACTTTCTCTAAAATTAAAATGAATCAGAAAATCTAAAAAAATCTAATTTAAAATATTAACAAAAACTAACAGTATATCAGAGATACTAAAATATCACTGCTATGAATAAACCACAATTTTCCTATCAATCCTCTCTTCATCCATCGCATTTAAATGCATTTTGAAGCTCACCTCTCGGTTGAGTTGTTCTTCTAGCGTCATCTTACTGCTCTGCAGGTTTGTGACGAGATCTTCCAAACGATTCCTGACCTGAGAACCATCACAGATGTCAATATGCAACAGGATCTTGCTGATAGGTTCAATTCACTCACTTAACAAAGTACTTCATGCAGATCTAGATCTACTTTTGATCTCAGAAACCAGAAATGCAGAAGGTAGAGAGTTTACAATCAATGCAAATCAAAACAAAAATCCTAAACCCTAACCCACCACCAAAACAGAGAAAATCCCCCCTAACAACCCTACCAGAGAAAAGCAATACAGCATACAGACACTTTATTGTTTCTTGTTCATTTCAAGAGCAATTCACAGTAAGATTTGAGGTCCCGAAGAGCTGTAATTCACAGTAAAGAAAGAAGAACCAAAAAAGGGAACTGCTAGAATCACAGCTAGATGTTTGATACCAACCCCTTCTCCAGGTGATGAGCCTGATAACTGTGAAAAGAGTGACTACACCATCAGTTTACATGAAATCTCCTCTCTGACTGACTCACATGTACAGTCAAGCTCAATCTGCACTGGCACAATTAAACAGAGTTGATCTGAAGTGAAGCTCAGATGACTTAAGAGGGTAAAAGGAGGTTCTGTCAGGATTAATGTCTAAATCTACCATCATCAGCTGAGACAGGACAGAGAACTCACCACAGCACCCTCCTGAACGCCCTTCTGTAGCACCTCAATGCGGTTGGTCTGTTGTTTGGCCGTGGCCTCCAGTCTGGCGTTCTCGATCTCTAACCTGCAGAGACATCGTAATCACATGAACCATGATCAGATAGCTAGGAAGTTGATTACAGTTAATAATGATGGGCACTTTTGTGTTGTTTAGCTGATGGATGTAAGATGATAGGGAACAAAGTGCTTCGTTTGAATGCATTTTTATTACAAAAATGTAAAAGTATGCATTAAATGGCATTACTGAAATATTTAAATATGGAAATAAATATATTATTCCAATTAAATACAACAAATTATTACTTAAATATAAATATGAATATAAATATATTTGATAATATTCATTTTAATTTCAATAAGTTAATAATATGCAATAAGTGACTACTGAAATAAATACAATAATATACATTAATTTAATGTAAATGTCTTACCTTAATAGTATGCACTATATATCATTACTATATGAATCTGAACATGAATCTAAATATATTCATATTATTTTCACATAAATAAGTTATCGAAATATTTATATGAATTTAATAGAATATTCATCATGCGATAAATGACTACTGTAACATGCAAATATGAATATAAATGTATTCATTTAATGTAAATTTCATATACAACAACTTAATGGCATGCACTAAATGACATTATATGAATATAAATATATAATATATATACACACACACACACATACATACATACATTATTTTCTGTAATAAACTGTGATTTTAATTCCTCACATCACTGATATCAGTACCATTGTTGTACAGTGTGACATATTATGTGAAGTGTTTCTGGACCCAGTTTACACAAATTAATGGTACCTCTGCACCGCATCCTCCAGCTGTTTAATGGTTTGCTCTTTGCCTGTAGAAGCAGCTAGCGCCTCCTCTAGTTTCTGAGCGGTACTGCTGGCTTCTCGCTCCTTATCATCCAGAGAGCTCTTCAGCTGGCTGATGCGTTTCTCAGCCTGGACGTACACTTCCTCAGACTCCTGCAGCTACAATTGAACAGAGTATAAGAGTAAGCAACTTGTAGTGTGGTGAGTGGTGACCCCACTTATTTATATGGCTAAATTCAATAAATGTACATATATTGAGATGAGACCTGACCTGAGAATGAAGCTACTCCGGTTAAACACAGATTGTACTGTTAATGACTGACACCTAACTGATCGGACGGTTTTCAGGAAGTATAAGAAGATTAATGGTTACCTTTCCCTTCAATCTGTCCATGTCCTTGCGAGTGCGTGCCTTCTCTTCCTCGAGATCATTACGGTACCGTGTGTTGACCTCCAGAGAAGCCTCACACATGGACAGCTTCTTCAGACAGTCGGCCAGTTCCTGCTGCAGCTGCCTCAGAGAAGCCTGCAAAAAAACAACAGCTTAATTCTCTCATTGGATATCTAAAAATAAACGTATAAGCTAAAATATTTTTTTATTATATTTCTCATAGTATTATGTATTATTGTTTTACATACATATTTTTACTATTATTATTATTTAAAATTTGTTTAATTATTTTTGCATGAATTTTATTAATTATTTTAATAACTTTTGACCATTGCTTAATCAATGAAATGTTTCTGGCTTGTTGTATATATCTTTGCATTTAACCTTTATGTATGTGCAGTTATCGTGATTTTTCTTATTAAAATATACTAAATATATTAAAAAATATTTTTATTAAAATATTTATATAAAAAGGTTTTATTTACATATTAAAACAATATATTGACATACATATTTGTGTGTGTGTATATATATATATATATATATATATATATATATATATATGAAAGCACTTTAGTGACACAACAGGATGTTCTTTCGCTTACAGTAAATGCAGTGACAGAGCCATTTCTAAAGGAAAAAAACACGAGACAATCTCGGTGTCCTCTACCTCTCTCTCAGCTTTCTCCTGCTCTTGTTTGTAGTTCTGCTCTCTCAGCTCGCTGTTCGTCTTCGCCAGCTCTTTGCTTCTCTCCTCCACCAGGTGGACTCTCTCCTCTCCGTCTGCACGTAACTGGTTCAGCATTTCTGCAAAGTTTTGGTGCACATCTGTAACGGCTTTATCTTTCGCCGAGCCCTTGTTGAGCGCCTCCTCCAGCTGCTGCCGTAGCAGTGCGTTCTCGCTCTGAGCCTGGGCCAGCCGCTCCTGCATGGCTTCCTGTTTGGCCCCGGCACGGCTGGCCTGCTCCCGTTCGCTCAGTACCGTGGCCTCTAGTTCTTTGAGTTTGGCCAGGGCCTGGTCTTTCTCCCTGGCCAGAGTCTCCAACAGTACGCCTTTCTCAGCGGCGGTCAGAGCATTACGGTGACACTCGTTCTCCAGGCTGTTGGCACGCGCCTCAGCCTTGCTGAGTTTCTGGGACAGGGACTGGATGGTGTCCCGTTGGTTACTGGACTCAAAGATGTGCTTTTCCTGCACCCGCTGGTGCTCCTCACGGTCTCGCTGGAGAGTGCGCTCTGCATCCGTGCGTGATGCCTGAGAGGTTGCAACAATAATAAAAGACAAATTGATAGCAGTTCCTAAAATCCCTTCTCTTTGGTTGAACAAAAAAAACAAAACCTGAAGCTGACCTGGCATCTCTCAGCCTCCTGTAGCGCCGCTTGAAGTCGTGCTCTGCTCGCCTCAGCCTCGGCCTCCAGTTGCTGCCTCACCTGCCTCTCGTGATCCAGTTTGGCCGTGATCACTGAGCATTCAGCCTTCAGCGCGCTCAGCTGCCCGTTGTACTGGAACACGGTCTGGGCCAAGGCCTCCTCGTTCAGTTTCATGTCCCTGCGGGCGTCCTCGAGTCTCTCACGAAGGGCATCGTGCTCCTCCGCCAGACGTGACTCTTCCTGTCGGCTGTGGCACTGCGAGCGGTCCAACTCGGCCCGAGCGGCGTTCATCTCATCCTGTAGGGCTCGGTTTTGTTGCATCAACTCTCGCTCACGGTCTGACGCCTCTGTTAGCTGGGACATGGCCTGAGCACAGCATCAGAAATGAACTTAGTTTAACATGAGACAAACACATTTTAGCATTTAAAAAAAAAAAAACAACACAGAATGTGGCCTGATTTCAACAGAGTGATTGGCTCTGTAACTTAAGTTAATGCCTAAGTGCAGGTCATTAGGACAAAGCCTGCAAATCTGACCAATCGCATGTCAGCAAAAAGGATTAGAGCAATTGGGTTACACAGAAGATCTGCTGACTGTGTTTTATATGCGATAAACCTAAACCATGAAGTTCATGTATTTGATTTGAAAGTATTTGATTTAAGAAAATTGGTCATTTGTTCTTAATTATGCTCTTAATTATGACCAGGGGCATCCTTAGCTGACGCGGGGCCCAGTTTGAGGGCCCCTTCGTTCCTCAAAGCGTGGGGCCCGGTGCGCCCACACCAGTTGCACCCCTTATGCTGATTATGACGTCACTGCATAGTGCATACGTGACTGTAAAGATATGAAATCACTGCATATTGGTAAAATTATGTTTATATCCATAGTTTCTTGGTTGGAATGTGCATATTGTAAAGCTATGATGTTACTTTATGTGTCTGTAAACTACGACATAACTACATATGTGATTGCAAAGATATTATAAAACTGTAGACCCTTTTTCTGTTAGTAAACATTGTGACGTTTTTCTGTGGGCGGAGCTTAGGTGGAGGCAGAAAGATTCCCCTGACCGCTTCACTAACGCTAGCTATGAAGTTTGTTAGCTTGTTTTTTTAACAATGACTGGAGAAAATCCGATCGGGACCGCGATTGTTATTTGAAAAGGTTAACTTTAACGGACAAAACCAGATCAGCCAAACCAGCTTTTACTCAAAGCTTGGACGATCTGACAGGATTCCCTCCGGTTGAGTGACTCACATCTAACGTGTATAGTAAAGAAGACAAACTCACCGTGACTATCTAGTCATAAAGATGTTATACATTTCAATTTCAGCAGGTAAGTTATATTATTATTCCAGCCACAAATCACAACAATGTACAATTACAAATGATTACGCATATAAATTGTCAGTTTGTTGTTTTACACACATGCACAGAGACATTATTTCATACACGACATAGTCATGAGATGCATAAGAAATCTTTAGACGCACCCATAACAACAAAAGACAATTATTGAACCATTTCTGATAAGAAGTGTGCGCTGCAAACGCGAGCATTTTTGACGATCGTTTTTGTCCAGTCCGATCTATTTATCTCGTTTAAACACAGCTGTTGTCGTTTTTTTGGCTGGCAGTGGCAGCAGATAAGCGATAAAATTTCAAATTGGAGCCTGTACTATGTCAATTCTGGCACCCAACATCACAAGACGATATTTTAAGCTCCTTCTGGTTTGAATTGGCCGCCTCCAGTTTTCGCTTTGTTTTGCTGTTTCGCATATTTGCCTGTTAAGCAAAGATGTCACTGCATATGTGGCTGTAATGCTATGACGTCACTGCATATATGGCCGTAAAACTATGACATAATCAGCAAGGCATGTGTGGCCATAAAACTGAGACTTCACTGCATATGTGACTATATTCCCTAACAAACACATATATAGTTGGTGTTTGTGAAGGTGACATCAGTACCTCATTGCTCTTGTTGAGGTTTCGGAGGTTCTCCTCCTCAATGTCCTGCTGCTTACGCAGGTGGTTGTTTAGTAACTCCTCCTGTAGGGCACGAGCACTGCGCTCATGAGACAAGAGACGCTGAGACTCATCTCTGTCCTCTTCAATCTAAACACAAACACACTGTTCAGCAAACTCTGTTATGGGCTGGTTTTACCAGCTAAACCTAACAGTCTGCTGCAGTTGACCTGTTTGATGCTGTTCTTCAGGGCTCTGATCTCCAGTTCCAGACTGCGGACTTTCAGCTCAGCTTTGTGACGCTCCTCGGCCTCGGCTCGCTGCTGCTCCTCTTTCCTCTGGAGCTGCTCACGGGTTTTATTATACAGCATGAGAGCGCTCTGATGCTTTTCCTGTTCCTGTCTCAAAAGGAACCTTCCATGAGAGGAGAGAGAGAAGACAGAGTCAACTTCACAAACCCCAGTGAGCTGCAGACCTCCTTCCACATGCACTGAGTTGAGCTCACTTGAGATTGTTCATGTCCGTTTCCAGCTCCAGTCTGAGATGTTCTAGGCTGGACTTGCTGCCTCTGATTTCATCCAGCATGATCTTGAGCTCATTGCGTTCCTGCTCCAGCTGAGAGGTTTTATCCGCCAGACGGCTGTGTCTGTCTCTCTCCCTCTGGATGGTGCGTTCGTACTCATGAAACATGTTCTGTAGTTTCACCACACTCACAGAGTCTGCAGGATAGACATAAGATACAGGTGCACATCTTCATTTGCGGTACATCTAAACTTAAATGTTTGCTTTCAGCTGACTGGAGCTGACCAACTCACCCAGATAGCTCGAGTCGAGCTGTTTGAAGAGCAGAGAGGCGTTGCGGTATCCAGATACTGGAGTCTCCAGCTCCTCAGTAGCTGTGTCAGAAGACTGGGTGAGATCTTCAAAATCATCCGCCATTTCCAGCTCTCCAGTGCTCTGCGTAGGAGACATTAAAGTCAATACAACACATGCGTGACACCGAGTAGGGTTCGACGGATATGTGTTTTTCAGGGCCGATGTCGATACTGATTATTAAACCGATATTTTGAACAGATACATATGTCTGGTGTAAAAATGAAAAACAATGTCAAAATTAAGAATAACAAGGGCTCTGACAAAAACTTTCTTTAAATGCTTTTAAATTATTTTATCGGCAAATTGGTTGTGAAAATGATCGATACTGATAACCATAAAAATGCTTAATATCGGCGCCGATAATCAGTTGACCCCTAACATTGAGTATCCTGTGTTAAACTGGTAAATTTATGTGTAACAACTTCATATTCTCAAAAGTCAGAGCATACTCATATTTAGAGGTTTACCTTGTTAGGACAAAAGCTCACCTGTTCTTTCTTACGCCTTAAAGACGGGGACCTGTCAGAACAAAGAGAAAACATGGTTTAAGCTTTATCAGACAACACCAGTCTACCGGAGAGCAACTTCGGTGCTCTAAAATGAGGATATAATGCAGTATTCCCTTTAAAACATGAAACGTTATAACAAGGCCCATAAGGAATCTGCCCACTTTTTTTTGTTTTCATTTATTCTGCACTGATTATTGGTGTAAGCATTGCAGGTGTAAATACTACAGGTGTTCAAATTTGGTAGAGTTCTACGGGCACAGATTCTGTGCAGGCCACGTTATACTTATAATATTACTGCTGCAACACTGCAACATATAAAATCGAGCTGTGAATAATACATTACATTAAAAATCACGTAAATACTGCATGTATACCTCCTGTCCTCTTCCGACAGCTCACTTAAAGTACTATCATCAAAGACAGACTCGAGGTCTCCATTATGGCGGGTCGCAGGTCGGGAGGGTTTGCCCTGCAGAGGGGGAGCTACATGGAGATTTCTGGCTTGGCTACCTACAGTTTTCTTTTCCTCCTCCTCATCTTCCTCACCATGTGGTGGTGCCCTGTCAGTACTGGAGGTGCACAGATCTCATCATGAAGTTAAAATGAAAGATTTACCAAAAAAAAAAAAACTGGCAAATGCACACCCTCCACCAGGGAAGCACCCAGAAATAAAACAGCAAAATGATTACACCAGAAGCAAATTCAAAGTTTCAGCAAAAGCCTGATGGCATTATTGTCGTGTTCTATTAGCAAGAAACGTAATTGACAAAATAAAAATAACACAATACTAGCATACCATGATTATAAATTTTGTTTTTCAAGCATGCATATACTTTAGAAATAGAATGAAAATAAATTTGTAAAAATGTGTATTGATCTATCAGCCATGGCTGTTTGATGAAAGCTCTTTACTTCAAGGTGTCCTCAGTAATTTTTTTCAGTAATATTTAAAGTAGAATTAAAATAAAATAAAAACGTTCTTCTATGTGATTGGATCAGAAAAACATCTCCCTTCACATTAGTTCCATCTAGTAATGTGACATATGTACCTTCTCGGACTTCTTGTCAGATGTCTTGGTGAAACACTACCCTCTCTTCCCAAAGACCTGCTGTCAGCCATCCCTTCCTGTTTAGGTTTTGGGTTCCCAGAGTTGGTGTCAATTTTCTTCCCTTTTCCTTGGTCAAGTTCACCTCGTTCCCTGGTTCCTCTAGTATCCCATAAAGCACTGGGCTGGTGTTCTCCCCTCATGCCATCCGCCTGTTCCTTATCACCCTAAAAAAAGAAGATATTATTTGTTGAGAGAGTTAAAAACATATGCACTTAAGCATTACTCTAAGAGCAAAATTAAAATCTATATTTAAAACTACTTCTGGGAAACGTATAAGAAGGTATTGATTTAATCAACTGATCATGCAAAACATTCATATACAGTCACATACAAGACAAAACGGAGCAAAACACCACACAATACATGTCTTCTTTTCTTATTTAAAAAGAAGCACTAGCAACATAAAACACACTTCAAGCCAACATCAACAGAGAAGTTCCGGGTTAAAAATTATTGTTGAAAACTCCTCCGTTGAGACACATCATGAAAACACACACTAACACTAGTATGACAGATCTTCAGGAAGATGAAGAGAGATCTTCAGACAGCTAAAGGAAGCGATCCTTGGCACACATGCACACGACAGATGAGGTGTGAACTGACGCCCAAGTGCGGCCTCAAGTGAAGCATTTGACACCACTGTATAAAATTAAACTATAAATATTTAATAAAGTGACTGGATTCAAGACAAGTGCTGGTCAGGTCACACAAGTTAAAACATATACAGGACAAGACAGGACAACTGAAGACCCCATGAAATCAAACATGGAGCTTTGCAGCCCATGTTTTTTTTTTAATTCTCCAAAAAGTCAAAGCAGTAATTGATCAGTTTGAGGAGCAAGAAGCAAGAAGCATACTACTGTCCAAAACAATTATTGTTGTACAATGAGCACAAGCTCATTATGAACGCAGCCCAAACCATGTTTTTTCCAGGCTATGATATAAATAATAAAGGATGGCTGTTAAAAACAATAGAATAAACTAAAACTAGTAAAAATCATTTTAAGTAAATAAAATAAAAAACTTGAAAATATGGAAATCAAAATTTTAATTGAATTTGAAATGAAAAGTTGAAGTACTAATATTACTAAAAGCGAAATAAAAATAATACTAAATAGCAAAACATAAAAAAACAACATAACAAAATTATTAAAACTACAGTTGAATTATAAACTGAAAATGTAACAATAAAAGCTCATTCAAAATATGAACAAATACTGTTATAGTATACGAATAATACTAAAATAATACTGATTTCATGGAGTCTTAAAATGCATGAAGAATGTAAACGATTTGAAAACACTGTGGAATTGAATCAGTAGTACAAAAAATGTTGACAACAAGATAACAGCTCTGTTTCAAAAACTAGTGTTCTGCCTCACTGACTACTGCTTACATAGGCAGCTGCCTTCTAAGGTACCATGACAACCATCATAGAACATCATAAATTACTGATTTGAAAGATTTTATATAGGCAGAAACCTGCAATATGAAGCACATGGGAGACGCTTGTGTTCTGCAAGTGAACATCGCTTTATTGTGCCATCCCAAAGGAGACAGCAAAATAAAAGTCATTTTAAAAATGGCTGATCTGGCCAGATTCCACAATTAGAAAATAAGTCGGGAGGAGTATTAATTAATTGTGGCAAACCAGACAAGCGAAACCAATACAAAATACAGATTACCAATTTTTGGTTAAAAGCGACTGATAAGAACAAGGTACAAGTATGGGTGCCCAGACAGACAAAGACTCAGATGTAATGACTGTATTTTGACATCTGGAACTCTGCTTCTCGAGCATCATTGACTTTATTGAGAAGACCACTGCTTGCTCCACGACATACAAATAATGTGATCAAGTAGACTGATTTAGAACTTTTTTCAACACTTTCAATACTATATAAAATGCAAATATTTGCAAATTTACAATTACAATAATTGTTTTTCTACATAAATGTGCTAAATTAGCTGCAAAGCACTGCAACATGAGCACAAAATTACAGTTAAAGAGCTTATAAAAGCTTTTAGAAACCCGTTTTTGGACAAAACAAGGCATCTCAGAAGGCAACATAATCAAAAGCATGTCATGTCTAGGTAGGCAGCTCACTAGGTTCGGAACAGAACTAATGATTAGCAAAACCAGAGATAGGGAACAACTGTGTAATTTGGCCCGTCAGTGTCTGGGCAGCATTACAAGACGACAGACAGGTTTTTTTTGTTTTGTTTTGAAGCTGGAGCTTTTCCCTCACATTTTGAGTTTATGTGAATGAGGAACAAGAAGACAGAGGCAAAACTGAAAGTCTTCATTCGTTATATAAGTTTGTCTGAGACTCCTTCCGGGGTCCTACCTCAAGTCTGGACTTCCACAAGCCCTTGTCAACCTCATCGGAGTCAGAAGAGGGCACTTCTAGAACTTTAGGTGGGACTTGTAGCTCATTCTCAACAAGCAATGAAGGTCTGTGAAGTTCTTCAGGTTCTTCATCTACGTTGCTTCCAGAATCTAGTGGATACTTTTCTTTGCTTCCACTATCAGGTTCCTCAATGTCATCCGCTCGGTTCTCTGGCTCCAGGGCCTCATCTGTTAGGACTTCTGGGATGATTTGAGGGTTGTGTTGGTCACTGGGAAGCTCTGCATCGCTGACCTCAACACTAACTGTGCGGTGGACACTTTCAGACTGCGAGTCCTCCAGGCCTGACTCTCTCTGCTCAGGGATGGGCAAAAGTATGGCACTTCTCGCCCGGGCGGTGGGACGCACTATTGGCTCTCCCTCTTCCTCACTGGAATCTTCATAATCTGCTTCCTTTTCCACCTCTTTCTTTTCCTCCTCATCATATTGTTCCTCTTCTTTCCACTCCTGCTCCGAAAGGCCACTTGGTGGTTCCTTGTGCTCCAGTTCTCCGAACCTCTCTTTTAGTTCAGCAGCCACGTTTTTATATTGGGACTTGGTCTCCTTTTTTTCATTATCCACCCAGATTTTCTCATAGCGTTCCTCCCAGGGAATCTCATCAGCTTTCTCCTCTTGTTCGTCCTCTCTAGGAGAGGTTGGGCGCTCCAGTGGTTCATGGTTAGATGGCCTATTTATGTCTACGGAAGATGCTTGTAATGCCTCTCTTGCCTTTGTTTGCACAATTAGACAAAAGAATAGAATTAACAATGAAAAACCAAACAAGTCTGGTTGACAAGGAATTCAGACCAAACTTGAGACACATGCAAGTGACTCGTGCCAACATTTAAACTGTATCATTGTCACAAACACCACATTTAACTAAAATAAAGCACAAAGGAAACATGTGGTGACATTAAAGATCAAATCCACTGAAGTAAACAACACCGGAGCTTCCAACATGCTAAAGACTGTATTTTCAACATTTAATTTAATAAGAAGAGGCAGAGTTTTATTAAAGGCAGATTCTTTCAATTTAAAATAAATTAATAAAATGATAGAAATGAAAATCTGATCAAGCTTTTCATAAGTCTTTGAAAAATTACAGTATATTGTTTTTCCCTATCAAATTAAATCAAATGTAATTGCAATACTAAATGCAATAATGGCAAATGTAAAAAAAGAAATAGCAACAACATTTTCTTTTTAAAGAATTTTCTTAATGCTAAAGCGATAACAGTGACATAAATCAAATTAAAATGTAAAGTTTCGGGTTTTATTTTATTTTCTATCATCGGTCAACCTGTATGTAAATTCTGATAATCAGTAGGTGGGTCTTGAGTGCTCTTGAGGATTGTTTTAATTGTTTAATTTTGTTTTATTTTTAATTTTGGCACATAGTTTGCAGACATTTTCAAAAATGAAATGCTTAATCAGATTTTAATTTTTATCTATTATTAATTTATTTAAAGTTGGCAGAATCCACAGAGCTGTTTTTTCTATGAATCGCCCACCTGATCTGCATCTTCGCTTGCGTCAGAACTGTCTTCACTCTCGGCATCTTCAGCTTTGGGTTTCTGCCGATGAACTGAAGAGAAATTCAGACACGTTACTATGTAATTTAAAATACAGTAAGAAGTATTAAACCCTGAACGTTCACCCTCAAAATTTTACCTGCATCAGGCTCAGCGACATTTGGCAGTGAAGCTGTCTTCTTGGCTGGACTGGAAGTGTCCGTATCCCAGTCCGATTCTGTAAATAAATAAGTTATGTAATCAGCATATATATTTATTGAAATCACCACAAAATCGAAGAGACTAAATCTAAGATTTGTAGTTTCTGAGTTCTACCTTCACTCTCTGGCCTCTGACTGGAATCCAAGCGCAGCCGTGGCAGTGGCTGCGGTTTTGAGCTGGCGTTTGGGTTGAGAGATCGTGGACTAGGTAGAGGTGTGGGTTTGTTTCTCTCTGGATTGGCTTCTTTATGTTCCCTGGTATTCACGTCCTGTTGCTGAGGTGTTATGGGTAGTGCGGATACTGCTGGGCTTTCAAAGAGGGATTCCTCGTCTAGCTTATGAACTGGGTAGTTCTTGCTGGCCTTACTGGTGGTGCTGGCGGAGTCCCAGTCGGAAGCGTCTATGTGAGGCAGTGAAAATAAATGATAAATGCAAACCTAAAAGAGGCTGTCTTCACCGCCAGTGTGGAACTGAAGAGTTTTCATCGACATTCTGACTGAAGATCTTTCAAGCTAAGCAGGTTCAGAAAGAGTGTTTTTAAATTTATTATAATATTATATAAAATATGTATTTATTTTCAGCCTTTTTGCCATTTGACAGAAGACAGTTGAGAAAGGACACGGAATCATGTGGAAAAAGGCCAGGCAAACAGGAAAATGGTAAAAGCCGAATTGAAACTTGTGTCGCCCACGGCATGTGCACTAACTGCTAGGCCCTGGCTCTGATATTACCAAGTATCAGCAGAACTATCAGTGAACTAATGGAAGAACACAGAGAATAAGTGCTTGAGTATCTGACCTGGAGGCCATTGGTGATTTGATTTTGATTTGTGTAAATTACGACAAAGCATGAACACATCAGACATACAAAACATTCACTGAATGCAAAATTTGATTCAGGAAAAACATCAAGATTACCTTCAAGATCATCAGCATCCCCCAAACCAAGCTCTTCCATTAGGTCTGTTAGAACAGAGATGTTTAAATGAGAAGCCAAATAAATTGTTGTTAAAAAAAAAAAAAGAAAAAAGGAGATTACCTGTTTTCTTATTAGCTTCTTTTGAATCCATCAGCTTACTAAGAACAGAGACAGGCTCCCTTTTGTTTACTTTGGGCTGCGAGGAAAAAAGTTACATTTATTATTAAATTCAGTAGTTTCAAAAAAATATTACTTATTTATATTTATGAATTCACATTAACATTTGCAATGCATTTGGCAGACGCCTTTATCCAAAGCGACTTGGTTTTTTTTAATCAGATCATGCATTTCCTGGAAATTGAACCCATGATCTTGGTGTTGCTAGCACCTTTCTCTATTTGTGCCACATGACTACATTAATATTTTATCAGTATAATTCACAATTTTTCTTCAGTTAAATAAGGTGTTACTGCAAAACATACAGACTTTATTCAAACTTTATTTTGTAGAACATTTCAGTACGTTGTTGTTGTTTTTTTGTAAACATTACATATTGACTTTATTAACAATCTAATCATTAATGTATTTTACCAAAAAACTGCATAGCAAATATTGGTTCTTCATTTGGAAAAAGCAAATCAAGTTAAAAAAAAAACTTTCAAAGTGTTGCTTACTGGTATTTCGGTTTCCTTCTCTTCTTCATCATCATCCTCATCATTTCTTAAAACTGAAAGGCAAGGGGCAATGGGACAATGTTCACAACTCCCCTCAAAAAACATGAAAATTAACAGACAAAGACAAGCTTCCATGTTACAAGTGCGCAGGCATGCGCAGGCTAGAGCCCTGCATGGGCCTAAAATTTAGGCCCTAGCCCGGCCCTGGCCCGAGACGCTCAGGCCCTGGCCCGCCCGTGTCCGACAGCTCATCAGAATTCTCGGCCCGAGTCCGACCCGAGCCCGTCTTTTTTCCCCCTTCTCCCAAAACAGCTTATCTACTACTGTTTCAGCTATTAAAATAGTTCAGTTTTGTATGAAATGGCAAAGTGATTGTATTTCATTTCGTTATTTTATTAAGTTAATTTAGAAAAACGTTTGGAGCATTTTTTTTATTCGTTAAATGTAAGTTTTTGTTTTTTAAAGTAACGACCAAGCGGTCAGCGGCAGACAGCGAGTTGATCATAGCCTATATGTTTGGTCAATTTAGCTTTCTCAGATCATCACGACTTCTCTAAAATGAAATCTATAATTATAAAACAGCTCCACAATGTTAGTTTAAACGCTTGAGCTAGATAAATGTGCACTGATGCATATCCAGTAGTTTGTGTGGAGAGTGGAAGCTGAAGCGCGCTTTACAGGACGCGCCTGAGCGATCACTTGCGTTGGAAACATTTCAAAATACGCTGTCATTTTTGCTCATAAAGGTAAGAGTAATAGGCTATGTTGTTCGGAACTGTAAAGGGTCTACTTTTATTTGTGTGCACTCACAATATCAACAAAACGTGCTTTTATAAAAAAAAAAGAAAAAGAGAGCAAGCGGTTTTGAGCAAGCGGTGCGCTTCTGATAAACCCAAACACAGCATATAGCCTACTTGCCTCACTGACTTGATAAATATAGTAGGCTATAGAAAGCTTTGAATTACTACTTTAAAACGAAATAATTCGAATCGAAAACAAAAATTCTTTCAATATTAAATCGCATCCAGTGAGGAGATGGCGAGTCAGGATCATCATCAAATGCATGGCTGATCAAAAATGCCGCTTTTCCCGAAGCATTGGGAACTTTTTGTAACTCCACGCTCCAACTTCTCCCTGATGCTCTGCATGGTCACCTGTATGCTAATGCGTGCATATATGCGTTGCGTATTGCTTAGGCGATGTATAACATTTATAATATAATCAGTATTTAATACAGTAGCCATGTGTGCTCTGCGCGTATATGGGCACAATAAAAGGAGAGAAGCTAAATGAGCCTGAGTCTGACCCGAGCCCGATCTATAAAAAATGGCCCGAGCCCGGCCCGAATGGACTCAGCGTGTCGGGCTCCGTCAGGACCCGACGGGCTTGCAGACCTCTAGCGCAGGCATGCACATGCAGCGATGGAGATCTCCCATGATGCCTGTGAACTGGGGTTTGAGAGTGGCCAAATACTCAAACACAATAAAGGAAATAGTTCATTTCAATGAACTCATCTTGTAAACATGAGCAACAATAATGGACCTTTCCCACTAAAGCATGTATTAGTTGAGCATCATGCCGTGTCACATCACATGCCTTGAATGCACAGATGACAACAGATGCATAAGACAAGAGATCAGGATACGAGGACAAGATGTTAACATGACGGCTGTAACGGTGATGATTAATCCAGCAGGACAACAGCAAATCATGAATGCCTACCCATCGGCCTGCAGCCTCCTGGCTGGCCTATACTTCTCAATAAATTAACGTTCCTCCCTCCTCTTACGAAGGAGGGAACGTATAAGAAGTCTACAAAGGAATTCAATGAGATTATGAAATGCATATCTACAAATAACCTAAACTTCGCATAATTTAGCATAGCAAGTCTTGTAAAACATCTGTTAAGCAGAAGCAATGGAAAATGTCAATCTTTTGCATATTTTCAAGCATGAAATGGTTGCAGAAGGCTACACAGACAAAGCTATTACGGTATTCCATTCTAAAATGCAATCATATTTTTAGGTAGTAAAAAAATAAAAAATAAAAATCACTAGACATGCCTTACATACCTTCAGTGTTCTCCTCACAAATACTGTACATAGATCTATGTGATTTGGCGTGTTGAGCACTGGCCTGTTTCTTCTGTGGGCTCTCAGAACCAGACTGCGAGGAGAAAATGAGAGAACAGATGACCTTATAAAAGAGGATCACAACCTGTTTTTTTGTTTATTTTTTTTACATTTTTAATGAATACAAATTCACCTCTACATTTTTACATAATTAATTTAATATGTCTTGACTGACCTCTGAATCCCAGGGAGATTCGTCATTTTCATCTTCTTTTTCGAGTCCCAATTCTGAAAGGAAATCTGGAAAAACATGCAAAGAATGTTATATGGTCACGTAATACATTATATATATGGTCACTAAGGCCGCATTTACACGGCATGGTTCAAGTGACCCAATTCCGATTTTTTCCTCCCATGTGGCACAGATCGGATATGGCCCATGACCGTGTAAGCAGGAAAAAATCACATGGATTCCGATATTCTTCAATCGGTTTCAGGCCTCATTCATAAGTGGAAATAAATCAGATTTGAATCTGATCCGTGCATTTGTGCCTGCCATGTAAGCGGTCAGATCGGATATTCCCCTGTAAATGCGACTCCTACGTCATTGAAAAGTGAGTTTTTTTTAAACATTTCACGGTACAGACATGCGTAAAAAAAAAAGAAACATCTCTAGTTGAGTAGCAGAGTATTAATTTAGTTCATTTGTGTTAAATAAAAGGCGATTTGACGCTGAAATGTGTTGCTTTTGAAATCACGCTGAGTGCTCGTTCCTGCTGTTGTCAGTTTCGACGGCTCATGCTCAGACGAGCGCTTCGATCAGTCCCGTTCGTTCCATTGAAACCACAAAATAAAATGCACACAAACATGTCCCTGCCTTTGATATACAATCACTGATAAACGCATTTAGTTTTAATTACTAAAAAAACACAGACGATGTGATATGCTTAATATCTACCACCTGAGTATTATTCCACTCGCAAGCTTTCAGTGGAGCTGCGTACATCACTGTCCTGAAGAATTTGTACTAGGATATATAATTATTTTGATGTATAGATGTAACTATTGCATTAAAAACGTTTCTATATGAATTCCATGTCAATAAAATAAACTTAATGCACTATTCAAAGTGATTTGTGATGTCATATATGCTATTTTTGGCTTGTTTCACCAAGTGCAATGTAAAATGCACACATCGGATACGGGTCACTTTTAAAAGAAATGTAAGCATGTCGTCCAAAAAATCGGATATAGTCACAAAATCGGAATTGATTATCAAGACCTGCAGTGTAAATGCAGCCTAAATGCCACAAATTTTAAGTAAAAATATCCTTAAAACCATAAAGGATGAAAATGTACCTCTTCGCTTTTCCTTGCTAGCACCACCATTTTGAGAATCTTCAGCTTTTTCACACATTTCCTCCAGTTCTTCCCTCTCATCTTCTTCTTCTTCCTCCTCTTCTTCCTCATCCTCTGTGGAAGCCTCTTCCTATTCGAAGAAGATGAGTTGCAAACCAGTATAAACGGCGAGTATTTTACACTCAACCCAGAATAAACTGTTGGCATAGAAGTGGTGTACTTCAACGAGATTAGATACATAAGAGAATAAAAGACACAAAACAAGTGGGATAAGCAAGAACACATTTCTTAGGACTGCATCTTCAGTGTTTGTCCCCTATCTATAACTACCACATCTAGAAGCTATAACTACAAGCTACAAATCAACACCTATCCACAAGCTATGGCTATTCTAGCCATTGTCTCCTGAGTACCTGCAATGATCCTTGCTTAGAACATCTTTCTTCCTTTACAGATTTATTAACAGTGTTCTGTTCATGCAACTTCTCAAGTTCTTCCCCACCATCCTCTTCGTCAGAATCAGAAGTGAGATCAACTTCATCTATGACGGTGTAGGGAATTTCTTCCTGAAGAGTGGTTTCTGGTTCAAGCACCTCTGTTGGACGTTCATCTGCAAATTCTACTGACAGGTCATCCTCAACTTGAGAGTTATGGCTTGAATGTTGAGGAGATTCTGGATTTGTAGATTTATCAATGTCCTGTGAGTCTTGATCCAGATGGATAAATGTTGAAGGCAATGGACTACAATGTTGGGGACTTGGCGAGTGGCTTGAGGAACTTGAGTTTTGTGGACTAGTTGCTGTTGAATGTTGATGGCTAGGTGCAGTAGATTGCCTTGGACTTGATGTGTGTTTGGGACTAGGACTTGTTATGGATTTTGGACTTGTTGGAACTGGGCTCATTGCATTTAAAGGTTTGGGGCTATTTGAGAGAGATATCATCAGCAATGGTTTTTCCATTTGTGCTGGACTTGACGTGGTGGAACGTTTTGGGCTACTATTGGGGAGATCTAAAGTCCATGGTTGATCTGTGTCATCAATACATCCATCATCTTCTTCCAACATAGATTCATCATCAGAGACATCAGAGATCTGATCTATTCCAGAAAAATTGACCGAGCCACTTGCAAAGTCATACTGCATTTGCTTCACCTGGCTGTCGTCCTCTTGACTTATACTCTGGTCTTCATCACTTTGACCAACTATCATGGACACTGGTATAGTTTCACTCTCATCACTCTGACCAGAGCACCCAGGTTCTTCATGAAAAGGACTCTGGGAAAGTTGCTCAGTAGGTTCTTCATGTAAAGGACTCTGGGAAAGGTGCTCAGTAGGTTCTTCATGTAAAGGACTCTGGGAAAGGGGCCCAGTAGGTTCTTCATGTAAAGGACTCTGGGAAAGGTGCTCAGTAGGTTCTTCATGTAAAGGACTCTGGGAAAGGTGCTCAGTAGGTTCTTCATGTAAAGGACTCTGGGAAAGGTTGCTCAGTAGGTTCTTCATGTAAAGGACTCTGGGAAAGGTGCCCAGTAGGTTCTTCATGTAAAGGACTCTGGGAAAGGTGCTCAGTAGGTTCTTCATGTAAAGGACTCTGGGAAAGGTGCTCAGTAGGTTCTTCATGTAAAGGACTCTGGGAAAGGTGCTCAGTAGGTTCTTCATGTAAAGGACTCTGGGAAAGGGGCCCAGTAGGTTCTTCATGTAAAGGACTCTGGGAAAGGTGCTCAGTAGGTTCTTCATGTAAAGGACTCTGGGAAAGGTGCTCAGTAGGTTCTTCATGTAAAGGACTCTGGGAAAGGGGCCCAGTAGGTTCGTCATGTAAAGGACTCTGGGAAAGGGGCCCAATAAGTTCTTCATGTAAAGAACTCTGGGAAAGGTGCCCGGTAGGTTCTTCATGTAAAGGACTCTGGGAAAGGTGCCCGGCAGGTTCTTCATGTAAAGGACTCTGAGAAAGGTGCTCAATAGGTTGTAACAATGCATTTTTTGAAGTGTTGTCATCCTGAACCAAAGCCTCTTGATGTTGGTCTTTTTCTGCACTTGGCATCTCCATGTTTGATTCCTGATCTCCTTCAGGCATCCCAACACTTTTGTCTGAGCCAGACTCCCAAGATACCTCAGGGCTATCTGGATCCTTCTGTCCCAGCAATGTCAGAAATAGGTTCAGTGGCTTCTTTGTTTGCACTTCTTCTTCCTCGTCAACATCATCCCAATCATCTTCATCATCATCTGCAGTAGTTAAAGCCTTTGATTTAGGTGATGCTAAAGGAGCGTCCAGATTGCTGGTGTCAAGATCAGCTATTCCTTCATTTTGTCTAAGTGGAATATCATCAGTTTCATCTTGAAGTTGTGGATCACATTCAATGGTTGTCCCTTGAGAGGGCTCCACTTCAAAAATGTTCTTCTCAGCCTTCAACAGCTCCTCATCTTCATCACCATCATCATCATCCTCCCAATCATCATCATCACTTTGGTTTTCATTCTTTCTCTCAATTAGATTCCTGTTTGATGTTCTGTCCACACTTGGTAAAGACGTTTCACATTCTGCAGGAGGACTTGGACTATCACTGGCCTCCTCATTGTCCTCCTCATCAGAGAATCTCGCCTCGACTCTGACAGCTGACACAAGACAGCCATCCTCTAAATCAAGAATCCCTGGAATTGGACCTCCAAAAAGTGTCTTTTCAGGAATTGTTTCTTTCATGTCCATTTTATCTGGAGCATCTTTTTCTTGATCTGTCTTTACCTTCAGAGGACTGTCTCCTGAGACTCTATCCTCCATCATGTCCCGCTTAGGTTGGTTGACATTTTCATCAGCCATATCTGATTGTTCTGTTGTACCAAGAGCCATGGTTTTGGGCAACCCAGGAAGGCCTGTTGTCTCACAAGCCACAGCAGCTTCCTCTTCTTCCTCTTCCTCTTCATCATCTTCTTCTCCATCTTCATTTTCATCTTCTTTATCATCGCTGTCATCATCATCATCATCATCATCATCATCCTCATCTTCTCCTTCCTCTTCTTCTTCCTCCTCCTCCTCCTCCTCTTCTTCTTCTTCACCATCATCATCATCATCATCATCCTCATCTTCATCATCCTCACTTTCAGCATCTTCGCCTTCTTCAGATTCATCCTCTGGACTTTCGTTGCCTTCCATATCTGGTTTGCTACCAGAAGGCAGCTCTGAACCAGAAGGCTCACTCTGCCCACCTGATATGGCAGGGTGGATTGGGTTGAATAAAAACAATAAAGAAGTGAAGAGTTAGACAATGTACCACACAGAGGCACAGTGAGGGTTACCTTAAGGGTGCTGCTGAAGGGAGTGGAGCTCATCTGGGGTGGGTGGGGTAAAGAGGCAGGTGGGGTTGCTACAGGGGGTTGGAGGGAGGTGCTGCTGGAGGGGAGTGGTCTAGACAGTGGTGGGCGGATTGCACCCTTATCCTCACTGTCCGGTTCAGACTCTGATCCACTCCAGGATTTGTCTGCATTCCGATCTGCTATGACTACAGACAGAGACAGCATATCACAATGCTCAATGGACCCTTTTAACTGTTTTAAATTATTGATTTGAAATGTTAATGTAACAAGCTTAGCCAAACATTTTAAACACTTCAGTCTTTCCCCATTCAAGTGGACAATAACAGTGTTTGCTTGCCTATATCCTTACCAAGATGGCCACCTAATGGGACTGCCTTGCCTTAAAGGGACTTTGCTACAGCGTAGGGGTTTCAAATTGCAACAACACAA
Source organism: Onychostoma macrolepis (assembly GCF_012432095.1). Classification (NCBI taxonomy): domain Eukaryota; kingdom Metazoa; phylum Chordata; class Actinopteri; order Cypriniformes; family Cyprinidae; genus Onychostoma; species Onychostoma macrolepis. The sequence goes on from NC_081179.1 coordinate 4,104,373, forward strand.
CAACAATTCTTACAGACTTCGCAAAAACATTTAAATCTAAAACTTACCTTCTACATTTTCCCTTTTTGTGACGCTTATGAGTTTCTTCAAGTTTACCTTCTGTTTCTGCAAAAAAGCGTTGTATTACCTAACCCAATATTACTATATTTGTAATAAATTTTACATGTGCTATTCAGAACTGCTTAAAAATACCTTTGGGCTCAAATCTAACTCGTCATCATCATCTGATGAAGGCCAGGAATCAGCAGCACCACTTTTTGATGCCCTGCAAATGAACAATTTCATGTTAGATAAAATGATCATTTGTAGCTGCTTTTATCACCCATTTCTTTTATGACATCTCACCTGCTAATTGAGTCTGTGTGAGAATTGTCTTCTGTATCTGAGGAGAGAAATATAAAGGATTATCTGCGCTTAAGACAAGATAGAGCATAGCCAAAAAATAATCCATTGCTAATACAAACATTTTCTTGCCATATAGTCAACTAGAAATCTAAAGACCCATTCCCAATTAGGGTTGGGCCGATAGACGATGCCATCATCTCCTTATTCTGTGTATGTGGTAAGTGTGGTAAGTAACTTTCATGTGCTGTAATGTAAGGGGCAACCACTAGCTAGTGGCTAACATCCCTTTAGTGGCTCCGTAGAACACGTTATTTGTTTTTCCGTGCCTTTCTGTATACGGATTCACGCTTCGGGAACACCCCTAACCCTGCCCCCCGGTGTCATCGTCCATCACGATGTTTCACTGTAGACATCGTCCGATGTCTACCAAATTGGCATCGCCCAACCCTATTCCCAATTAGACTGAATATTAATTTGTGGTGAAACGATGCATTTCTACAGACCTATTCACACCGATAAATTATGTTTTTATAATTTTTTTTCTCATTTGTTTGACAAAAAGACCAATGGGTTAAGACCAATAAGCATTTGGGTCAAGTATCTAAAACCTATAACATATTTTACATAAATGCTGAGCAAAAAGCAGTTTGACCACAAACATTTTCTAATAAAGAGGGACAATGTTTAATGTATATCACCACAACATCTATTATAGCATATATTTTATATCACAGCATTAAAGAGTAAGCGAAAATAGTCGTAAAAATACAATTGAAATACATTACATAAGTAAAACATTACTTTTACATTAAATTGAGTGAAATCTGCATTGTCTGCTGAGCTATAGGCCCTTTTTTTGCTTTAAATTGTTTAAGACTGGATTTTTTTAATCTAGTCTCATTTTTTAACTTCATTCTTGGTGTGAGTACGTCTTTAATCTAGCATGTAAGCATACAACACACAAAAAAGAACAGCTCCTAAGACAAGACACACCATGGTTTACCATTCAGCAACACTAAATTATCTCACACTACTCTTAATATTATGTCTTAAAGGACCCAAACATTTTCACCAAATGAAAATTTGCTTAAAATTTACTCCCCCTCAGGCCATGCAAGATGTAGATGAGTTTGTTTCCTCATCAGAACAGATTTAGAGAAATTATTGTGGTGTTTTTATCAGCTGTTTGGACTCTCATTCTGACGGCACCCATTCACTGCAGAGGATTCATTGCTTAGCAAGTGATGTTAAATTTCAATTAAATTTCTCCAGATCTGTTCTGATGAAGAACAAACTCATCTACATCTTGGATGGCCTGAGGATGAGTACATTTTCAGCAAATTCTCATTTTTGGGTGAACTATTCCTTGAATCTCTGAAATGGCAAAGAATAATGTGTCTGATCAACAGCACATTGGTTGGCACACATTGGCAATACCTTTCCCTGCTCCTGTGGACCTGCTTCCTGCTGCTACAACAGATGAGTGTGGAGTAACAGTGGGGAAACAGAACCGAATCAAAACACTGCAGTCAACACTGCAGCAATATTGACCACATTTACAAATGACACTGAAATCCTTCAATTATGCAAATCAAGTTAAACACAATTAGACTCACCATCTTTATCCAGAGCTGGTCCTCCCAAAGCCAAACCGGCCCCAATACCACCGGGGCTACCGAGCACGGACGTCCGTTTCTTTTTGCTGGCAGTGAAATGGGAAGGTGACTGAAGGGATCTTCTCTTCGTCCCATGTTCGATAATCAGATGTGAACATCTGAAACAAAACGATTACTGATGTGATCTCCTACAAGCAAACGCCTCAAACAAAGCTTTCCGTTTTCACAACACACAACATCTGCAGTTCATTTCCATTAATGAAACATTGCCAATGTGAACATATCGCTATCAGCATTTCAAATGTTCCTGACTTACAATGGGTTAAAATAGGTAATAGCAACACAAATTGCCAACATTCATTGTGAAACTAACATAACAAAGTAAGGACTATTTCAAATCAAATGGTGAGTCTGAAATATAAGCAGGCAAAAGAAGAAAGTCCTTACGCGTGGTGTCCATTCATGACAGCGTAATCGTCAGAAGACCATCCCTTATCATCTTTCACCGTGATGTCGGCATCGTACTGCAGAAGCAAACGCACCATGCTGATTTGTCCGTTGCACGCAGCTATCATCAACGCAGACCTTAACAATGACAGACAGAATGTGAATCAATGTTATCGTTTCACCAAAAAATACTAGAAGACATTTATGTTAACTGAAATACATTTATTCTTATCAGAAATAAAACAGAATATAAATTATTAATTAATATTCATTTTACTTCAGTTAGTTGCGAAGACAACATTTTTCATTTTCATTTTGTTTTACTAAAATGACTAAAACTGAAATAACATTAATAAAAACTGTACTAAAACCAATATAATAAATGTTCTATAAAAATTAAGTAAAAAACAATATAATAACGATATAACAATAATAAAATAACAAAAATTACTAAAAACTAAAACTGAAATAAAAATATATAAAAACCTAATAAAACAAATACAATACGACTATGACAACAAAATAACATAAACTAATAAAAATTACTAAAATGCACAATAAATTACTAAAATGACAATAGAAAACAAAATCTAATTCAAAATATTAATAAATAATAAGACAGTAATGATAAAATAATACTTATGTGAATCACTTCTTATTTCTTTAGCTTACAAATCAATTGTTGTTTATTTATCCATTTGTTTATCAGTCCGATTATTCCTGTTTATTTATTAAGTTTGTTGAAAAGAAAATGAATAGAGCACAATTTCATAACATTTCTCCATTATATCTTCCTAAACGCACACTAGAACAATACCAAGATGACTACAGAACTTTCACTATTGGATTAACTAATCCATTAAAGTGCGTCTTTCTAACCGTTGCTCCTGATTCTTGACGTTAACATCCGCTCCCTCTTTCAGTAAAAGCTCTGTCATGTCAGCATGGTTTTCCATCACAGTCAGTATCAGTGGAGTGTTGCCATCCTGTCAATCAAACCATAACAAAACAAGATTGGACTGCATTAACTATCTTACCTTTCAATGTGCAAGACGATCGTTTTTGGTTTATAAGTGCATCCTTAATTTAAGGAGGCACTTCTGGCTCAACCAATGGTATGAGTAAGCATTTTAGAGTATATTATGCAGTACGCACTAGAAAGTTAGTAGTCCATTATTTCTACAATTTGGCACTGCAGAAATGAAACATTTCATCTTTATGCATCAGACAGCGCTGTGTGTGGTTAATACTGTGATCATCTGAAGTTGGACAGTAAAGTTTCACCTTGTTCTGTGCGTTGATGTTGGCTGAGTGCTCCAGGAGCTGCAGCACCATAGGTAGGGAGGGGATACGGGCGGCCAGGTGCAGTGCCGTGTTTCCATTGATGTCCACCAGGTTGGGGTCAGCCTCATGTTCCAGGAGCAAAGAGACGGAGCGGTCTTGTTCACACTGAACCGCCTACCAGACGTGCAGAACCACAAAGACATACCGGTCAGCAAGTATTTATATATACTGTATACGATTTCACAAGAACAAACTGAATGTACCTTCATTAAGGCAGAGCGGTTCTGATTGTCGCATAAGTTCAGCTTCACTTTGCTCTCCACTAAGAACTGAACCACATCTGTGTGTCCGCAGGCACAAGCGATGTGCAGCGCAGTCCTGCGGGTCCAATCACAGAGGATAAATTAGAGCATTACTGAAGATACACATTATTGGAAGCTACAAACAGTTTAAAACAACAGCAAATAGTTTTTTTTTTTTTTTTTGTTTTAAAGAAACCAATCCTTTTATTCAGCAAGGTAAAGTAAAGACATTTATAGAGTTACAAATAAATGCTGTTCTTTTGAACTTCCTATTCATCAAAGCATCCTGAAAAAAGTATCATGGTTTACATGGTTACATTGATAATAGTAAGAAATGTTTTTGAGCAGCAAATCAGCAATGATTTCTGAAGGATCATGTGACACTGAAAACTGATGTAATGATGCTGAAAATCCAGCTTTGAACACAGGAATACATTACATTTTAAAATATATTAAAACCCCAAACGTTTAAACAGTAGTGTATGAATGTTTCTTCAGAAAGAACAAGGTGATTTAAGCTGCTAGGACTTCAAATATGATTATGCATCAACAAATGCTACCATTAAATGATTCTTCATGCATCATAATGTAAACAAGAAATCAAAATGGACCCTATTTACTCTCTTAATAAACATTTTTAGTATTATCGTAAAGGTTATTCCAAAGAAACATGTTGTTAACCAATAACCAAACCCCTATTTATGCATTGATTAAGAGAAACGAATTCAAACGAAATCTGCCAGAGAAAATGTTAACAAGGAAAATAAAAATCTAAAACAAATTCAGACCAAATCCATATTGTATATGCACACTTTTGTTTTGCAAATTAAATTATTATTATTTTTTTTAAATTAATGAACATTAAGTTAAATTTCATAAAAAATACAAATATTTCTAACAAATATAAAAAAATATTTGCTAAAAAATAAATATAGGTCATTCTTTTGTAGTTGGGTACATGAAAATGTTAGCAGGGCAAGAAAAAAACGAATAAAACTACTGTCCAAATCCCTATTGCTGAGCCCTGAAGGAGAAGTCTGACGGTGACACCTGGGGCCGCATTACAGAAACTCTCTATCTTAAGTCTAAGGTTAAGATCTAACAAGCTTCAATCTGGCAAGTGGCAAGTTCAATCTTCCATGTGAAAATGGCTGTCGGTGGTAAGATTCCGTATTTACATTTTGCTCTGTCCACTACAAACAAAACAGTTGCAGTTCAACAACCATTACCTGTTTTCCTTATCCAGCTGGTTTAAATCATTCTTTTTGGCCAGCTGTCTGAGTTTGGCCACATCTCCGCTGAACGCAGCCTTGTGGACCTTCCCGAGGTCTTTCTCCTTCACATCATAGCTGGCCGACAGCACGCTCCCCGTCTCAGAGGGGCTGGGGGAGCCCTTCTTCTTCTTGAAGTTGAATATTTTCTTCATGGTCTGTGACGGCACATCTCCATCAGCGGATTGTCGTTTACCTGAGCTTCAGGTTCTGATCACCTAGCATGTCTTGTCCATCCTCTAAAAATAAATCCTGCAAAGAGGATTAGAGTTATTTAATAATGACAGAAGCACAGGTCAGTCTGTCGTGTGCACGTTTAGTTTGCTGTCCTTTTGACACTTCTGTTTGATCATGATTTATACTTATTCAAATAGACTGTACAAAGTTTATTATAAACCTCATATAAAAAGATACTGTGGTGAAAAACCATGGTACGGTGGCAGTATCAGATGGTAATATCATGGTATTTTATTCACATAGCATGATGTTTACAAGGTACTCCAAGATACTTTAAAAACCATGGTAAATCATTGGTTTCACTTTGAATAAGCTATAAGCCAGCTAACTATACAATATATTGTATTACAATCAAATGCGACAAACATAGCACATATAAACACAGTTGTTTAAAGAAAAATGTAATATATTTATATCTGTTCAGAAAAGCTTCTAATCTCAGAGTGATCAGATCACCTCATCATGTTAATCTGCTAGTCAATGATAGTCAACCAAACAACCTGGCGCGCTTACAAACTCACCTACATTGTCGTTTCAGTATGGGGCGTCTATTATTTATATTTTAAACGAAAAACAAAACACGAAAAGATTACAAATGATGCTCGTTATCGTGTAAGACACATCGGGTCTGCTCAAACGATGAGCCGTTTACGACGCTAGCAAGCTAGCTGCTTCTGTTACCATGGTAACAGTGTGAAGCTCGTATTTAATCCTAATAATTCATTCAAATTTTTTGTACTACATACAAAACGGTTGGTAAATTTGAAGAACTCTTATAAATACATTTTAAACTGTCAAGCTGATCTAGTTTTATGTTTAATAAAATGTACGAGCACGGAACTCGTTAGGTTTTGCTCTGTTTTCACACGGAACGTCGAACACGCCAACGTCACGATGGAGGCGGGGACTTCACCGCTCTCTTCCTGCATTGGACGGTTTGAATCAATGACAGGCATGCGTCTTATCCAATGAGAGCACAGTTCGTCCTTTCCTAAATTGTCTTGGGCGTGATTGGCCAAATTTGTCGTGACAGACAGCAGTATTGTTCAATTGCAGACATGGATTCTTTGGTCCCGCCCAGAATCAGCGTTAGTAGCTCATTATTCGTCAGAGCAGAATTTTAAACTATTTAAACCGTTTTGAGCGGGTGGATGAAAAACAAGAGACAGTGAAGCTGAGGAAGACGCGAAGTAGCATCTAATGTTTATAAACAAAATAGAAGCAAGGATTGTAACTTTGGATCATCAAGTTTTTGTTTTTGCAGCGCGATCGTGCATACAGGCTGAAGAGGTAACGTTAGATGCCGTTTTAAAGTTTGTTATGCTACAGATTTAAATTAGCTAACGTTAGGTCGGCTAAGTCAGAAATAAATTCACATGTTTTAGTCATTTTCATCTTATTTTGTGTAATTGTAATATTCGTACGTCATAAATATAACAACCGAAAAGCAAGTTCATATCTCTTGGTTTATTATATTCGAACATGTTCATCTGCGGCTGTATTTGGACTGAGATCAGAATAAAGATTTCGTTTATAAAATCCAAATTAGATTAAACGTGTTTATATGTGACTAAAGAAAACCGGGAGAAAAAAAATGCTCTTAAAAGTGTGTTAGTCATATATGATTAGTATGCAATAATCTACCTGCATCATAAGTCTGTAAAATGATTTCCGTTGTCTTGTGAAGCGTTGTCTAAATTCTCGATTTCTTTGTTGTAAGATGACAGATGTCAAATAAAGCAGTTTCCATGCTGGATGCAAATGAAACGCATATGAATATTAACGAGTCTGGGCATTTTGTTTTTTGTTGATAAGTTTGCCACGAAAATGCAAATGCATGATTTTCCATTATCCCTCAAACACAATAGCGTATGTGTATCTAAACGAGTGTGTTTAAAAAAAAAAAAAAAAATGACAGCTTGGCAAAAGTGCCCAGTGGAGTCGTAATGTAAAGTTAGTTTGTGATCATTTGCATGCAAATTGATTTTGTCCCCCAAAATGCCACCGTTTACACTTCACCGATTTGGTTTATTAGTCAGTACTGCATTGTGTATTTCCAGGGGCGCCAACATGAGTTCCTTGCCGGAGACCACGCGCTCCCTCATGGAGATTTTTAATGGGAAACTGCAGGATTTTACCAATGAAATTGACAATGTCCACATGGTGTGGCTGGAGGAGATCCAGCAGGAAGCTTATCGCATGTTTTCCAGGTGAGAGACACTGTAAATGTGAGGTGGAGTATGTTATACACTGACTTCATACTGTTGTTATTTTGTTACTAGTGGCCCTGTCACTTTGTGTGTATATGTGACAATAACTCTGTTACTATTCTGGTTATTATCCTCCAACATGTTCTCTCTGCCAAAAGCCTTTATCCATGAAGAATGTTTTACTCAATTGTGCTGGTTTTAACCCTGTGAGAGAACTTTTATTCGGTTAACTCTTCTGAAGAGATTTTTAACAAAGTCAAGCCAAATATAGTTTTAGGGTTTTCAGTGGAAATAAATTGTATATATCTGAGATAATTCAGCCATACATTTTTCTTGCCATGAAAATAGCCACAGAAGCTGGCATGGCATTAAAACACAAAGAAACAAACTATTCAGGTTGTTCGACATGTTCATAAAAAAAACATTATTATTATTTTATTTTTTTTGGTGCAGTGACTTCAGCACCGAGCCAGAACTCATGCCAAAGACTCCGTCACAGAAAAAGACAAACCGCAGGAAGCGAGTGTCGATGGAGCTCAATGAGTCTCGCAGCAAAAGACGGTAAGGGTCTTCACAGTCTTTGTTAACTTGCTTGGTACAGAAACCTTTTACAGGTCTATGTGTTGATAGTTCATGGTTTATTTTAGGGCTGCACGATTAATCGCATGCGATTGTCACACGCATCTCATCAGTAAAGCCAGTTCTGTGATTAGTAGTGAGTCTCCATCACCTGTTTTCAGATGGAGCGGCACTTATGCTGCCTTCACGTGCTATCTGAAACTTCCTATTTCGTACTTATGAAGTCGTGATTACGAGCTTGTCATATGCAAGTGCTTTAATGTCAGAGCGAATAAAATGTAGCATCCCATTGGTTGACAATCATAAACATTCACTGCGCTATACATGACAATTCTGGAATTTCGGTCAAATACATGCTTATTTCACTGCTTATAAAACATACAATGTGCTTTGAATGATCGTTCATATCTAGCCTATAAATACACTACTTTAGCGACAAGACAAAGGGATAGTTGTTGTGAGAACAGCATTGACGGCAGCAATGGTTGTGCCCACCACCATCTTTAAAATTTATGACCCACCCAACTCTGGTATCAAAATTATTTCTGAATTTCCCAGTAGTAAATACGACTTGAGAGGCCATTCACGTCCAATTTCTGATTAGGAAACTCATATTTACGATAATTCCGATAGCACGTGAAGGCAGCATTAATACACAGAGCCATAGATCGCTGACAAGCTACGCCAGGGATCTCCAACCCTGCTACTGTCCTGCAAATTCAGTTCCAACACACCTGTCTGAAATGAACAAGGAGCCTTGAAGGCCTTGATTAGCCGCATCAGGTGCAATGTTGCGTAGCTTGTCAGCAATCTACGGCTCTGTGTATTAAATGCCGATCCGTCTGAAAGCAGGTGATGAAGACTAACTAGTAATCACACAACCGGCTTTAACGCATGAAAATCACATGCGATTTATCGTGCAGGCCTAATTAGATGGAGTTATTCATTTTTAGATTTCTACAGTTTCTATAAGATGGTTTTGACAGGTCTCCTGTGGTCCTGTAGGGCTACATGATGATTTGGAGGAAAAAATCTAATTGTTTTGTTTTATTTATTTAAATACATTTCCTGATAAATTGTTATTTTAAACCACTATAGGTTTTCTGTGTCTGTCTGTAGTGCTGCACAATTTGGACCAAAATTGTTATTTATTAAATATCAATTTGACTAATAAACTAAGTATATATTAGGGATGGGATGATGCACCTACCTCCCAATTCAATACTATCACTATACTTTGGTGCCGATACGCCATGTATTGTTTGTTTTTTGTTTGTTTTGGTTTTTTTTTTTTTTAAATAAGAATTTCGATTCTACAAGTATTGCTATTCGATATTGCTATGTGTTGCGACTTATTTTTAACTCTGGACCATGGGGGAAAAGTTGAATACACTTAATATACAGACCGTCACAATAAAAAAAAAAAACACACATCTTGGCAGTCACTATTGTGATTCGATATTACAATTTATTGTTTTTCTTTTTCTTTCTTTTTTTGCTTAAAGACGAGACAATGAAAAATAGTGGATTATACCCTTAAAAGAGAATGTATATGATGAGTCGTATTAATAAAAACAATGCGTCACATCTTTCTAAACTTTTATTTCAGGAGAATACACATACACAGAGTATATTTAAAGTACCTTGAACCATGAAACCAAAACTCTGAACTTGCGCACGAATAGTCAAATGTTCAACAAAATGAGCAGAAAAAATACTTTCTGAAATAACCGTTTCAGTCATGTTTAGTCATGTTTTCCATGATTCAAAACGTGAAGGTGCAGAAAGAATTCTGGAAGAGGTTTGATCCTCTGCCTCAGTCATGGTTTTGCTTTCTCACGCCGGCTTGAAATGTATGACATCTAATGCAGCGGCACTGCGAGAGCTACAGAGAGCAGACACACTATGGCAAGCCGCCTTGACTATTATTCCTTCTCAGGATATGAAGTCTTGATAACAACAATTCAGTTTTCGCTAGTTAAAATGTTAATTCTTGATCTCAGGAATTGGACTTCTACTAGAAACAATGGCTATTTTTGATATCTGTAATTGTATTTTCACTAGTTAAGTCACCACAGGCTGCAATTCAAAATCAATTGTTGATATCAAGAATTAATTTCTTACTAGTTGAAATTCCAATTTCACATCAGAAATACAATTCTTACTAGTAAAAACCTTTATTTTTGATATCCGTAATCACATGGTTACTAGTACAGACGTCTATTCTTGATATCAACAATTTAATTGTCACTAGTGACAGTTCATTTCTGATATCTGAAAATGTATTTCTGATATCAACAATTGGGAGGGTAATATCTGATATCTAAAATGACTTTTGTTACTAGTAACAATCACATTCGTGATATCAGAAATTAACATTGTCACTAGTGACAATTAAATGGTTCATATCGAGAATTAAATTGTTTATCAAGAATAGACATTTTTACTAGTAAGAATTGTATTTCTGATGTGAAATTGGAATTTCAACTAGTAAGAAATTAATTCTTGATATCAGCAATTGATTTTGAATGGCAGCCTATGGTGACATTTAACTAGTGAAAATACAGAACCGATATCAGGAATTATAGTTTTTATTAGTTGAAATCCAATTCCTGATATCAAGAATTAGCATTTTAACTAGTGAGAACTGAATTGTTGATATCAAGAATTCATATCCTGAGAAAGAATAAGTCAAAACGGCTTGCCATAGACGCTCCGCATGCTTTCGAATCGCTCTCGCGGTACTTTGTCATACACTGATCGTCCAAGTTGAACACACCTACACATTTTGCCCTCTGTTGGAATTACAAAGCGCTAACTCCCCCCACCTCTTAGGAAAAATAAAATGATGAAAGAAAGAAAAATTCGATTCTGAGGTAAACCAATCGATTTTTAAAAAGAATCGCGATAGTTATGTGAATCGTTTTTTTTTTTTTTTTTTTATATAAATGTATATATATTCTTTTTTTTTTTTCTCCCACCCTAGTATGTATATGTAAGTACTATATTAAAAAAAATAATATATATTACAATGGCAATTTAACTAAAATATGAAAAATGAGTTTAAGAATTTTTTTTACAATACTAAGGTTTATGGATTTCTTAATTTTCTAACGTGAAACATCAACTTTTGTTTGAACTTAAAGCTTCTCTTTAGAAATCTATTTAACTTTACAAATCTATCTAATTTTGTTATGATTGGTTGTGCAACCCTATGTTCCTGTATCTCAAACAGCCGCCAATGTCATGGGTTTGATTCCCAGGAAATGAAAACTCAAAACTGGCAGATTTATTTTATTTTTTTTTCCTTCTCATTCAGTGATTGTAGTATTTGATGTCTGTCTCTCTGTAGTTTCTCCAAGGGGAAGCGCAGCAACCTGCGTCGTTCCTCGGTCCAGATGACCCTGAACTCCATCTCTGAACTCATTACGCATGTGTCGACCGACAGCTCCGAGAGCCTGATGGAGGAACCTTCTCGCCGCACGCGTCGCAACAAAACCACTGCCACGGCTGAAACCGAACCTGTCAAGCGCAGCACCCGTAACAAAGGTGGCGCCAAAGCTAAGGAGGCGGAAGAAGTGGCAGAGAGCATTCCAGATGTGAATGAAGCCATTGAGGTGCAGGATTCAGGCTCCAAGCAGAATCAGATCCTGGTGTCTGAAGCCATGGTGAAGATTCCCTCCTCGGAGCGGCTGAGTGCAGATTCGCTGCTGAATGCTGGTGTGTCTCCGGGCCGATCCGCTAATAAAATCCCCATCGCTGCATCTGGGTTGCAGACGACACCTCAGGGTTCATCTCGGACGTCAGCTCGGCGCTCGCTGGTGGTACGCCGTTCTCTGGTGGGCCTCAGACATAGCATGACCCAGGAAGCTGTTCGCAGGGCATCCCGGCGCTCTTTCCTGAAGAAGAAAGCCAAACTGGGAAACTCGACCTGCAGCAGCTCCGTCAGCGGTGAGACTTTTACATTTACAGTCACAGCTACAAAACTAAACTCGTATCGTTTCAAGTCGCCAACTCTAATGGTTTGAATGCCTTAATAGGATTTATCGCGTTATCATTTGTGCTGTTTAAAGTGATTGTTTCTTTGTCAACTCTGACACTTATATCTTCATCACTCTTTCCAGAGGACATCTGTATGGATGTTGAAACTGAGGAAATGGAGAACAAAGATGAACAGTTGAGTGCTCTTACTTTCTATTTCAGTTTTTGAATTGTTTCTTCTGGGATTCAAACCCACAACCTCTGTTATCAGTCAAGATCTTTTAAACACTGTTTCACTGTTCTGTTTTAGGGTTGATGCACCGCAAATGGGCACTGAACCAGCTACTGAATCCAAACCTGAACCAGAAATGGTTCAAACTGAGGTGAGGAGAACTTTCTGCTGTGTTTATTTAGCTTTGCTAATGAGAGCGACATAAGCCAGATTTAAGGCCCATTCACAGCAAGGACAATGACTATAAAGAGAAAGTTTTATAAACTGTTCTAAATGTAAGAAAATCGCACCACAGCTATAACGATGTTACAGAGAAACTATATAGTTGATCACTTTTAAACAAGTTTTTGCAGCTGATGAACGACACAAACATTGACAGCAATCTAATGGACTGGATGATGGTGAGATCAGATCTCTGTGTGGAGCACTGGCTGTTTTCAGACTGCTTGTGTATACAAAAATCCCACAGGATTATTGCAATTAATGGCAAAATGAATGTTTAGAAATGTAAACCGATATTTCCCACTGACACACTACAGCAAAAGATAGAAATAACTGTCTTAAAACCACTTTTTTTTTTTTTAGGCCTAAAACACTTGCACAGTACTGTAGATATCTTTTATAGTTAGTGTGAACAGGCCATAAGCAAACACAGCTGTTTATGGTATGATGCGAGAAACCATTTTATTGCACATTGCTACTTGTAAATAACTGATGGCTGGGTGATTTCAAAGGAACCTGAACCTGAGAAGACTGAAGAAATGGAACCTGAGGTAAAAGACAAACTTCCAGAAGAGATTGCTGAATCTCCTAGCACCACTGAGAACTGTCGCTTCACACGATCCATGGCCCGTAATTCAGAAACAGGTGCATATCTAACAGATCTGCTGATATTAAATGGAGAACGTGTAATTGGCTAGTAAGGTTTACATTTTAAATTTATTTTCCCGTAATAGATGGCAGTGGAGGGTCAAAATCCAAAGGAGATGGCCGGTGAGCACACTGTTAATTTTTCCTCATTCTAGTTGGTGGATCTATGCCGTATGTTTTCTAATAGTGCTTTTCTTTCAGGCCTACGCGTTCAGGCACGAAGCGTCATGCGGCTCAGGAAATAAGCACACCCAAGAAGAAACAGTCTCCTCCAAAGAAGTGCCTCACGGTATGAGCATCTCTGACTACCATAATGCTGCAAAGTGAATCCATTATGAAACCACACGAGTCTTGAGAAGAACAGCTTTCCGCAAAAGTCCACATAATGGTTGTTTGTGGTTTGCATTCATAAAAAGGATTTTGAATGATTTCTTGAAGATATGATTAGCAAGTCTTAGATCAGACCAGACAATCCATTGTGTCCATTTGTCGTGTCCCCGTAGAGTATCGCTCCACACATGCGCTCGTTCGTGCACACGGTGCAGAAGAACCAGATGCTGATGATGACGCCTGGGTCTCTGGGCCGCAGCACCATCATGAAATCCTTCATCAAACAATCTGCCACCAAAACTGACACCAAGGTGAGCAGGGTTTTTTTTTTGTTTTTTTTGTGTGTGTTTCAGAGTAGTCTATGTCTGGTTGCATTGACTAAATATTTGCTAATGTGCTTCTCAGAGTAGAAGTTATTTAGTTGGTAATTGCACTTCCTGTCTTTCCCCCTCAGTTGGGTTCTGGCTCTGTGGTGAGTATAAACAGTGAATCAAGACTGAGGTCATTTCCATGTCAATCACAACTATTTATTTCTGTTTGACTATTTCAATGTTACGAGTGGCCATTTTGTTTGTACTGTTCAAAAGTTTGGGGTTGGTAAGATTTTTATTTATTTTTTTAATTTAATGCTTTTATCCAGCAAGTTTCCATTTTAAATTGATCATAAATGACAGTAAAGACATTTTTTAATATTATGAAACATTTCTATTTTAAGTGAATGCTGTTCTTTTATTGATAAGTCCTGAAAAAAAAAAAATCATGGTCCGCAAAAACGGTTTTCAACATTGATAAAAAGAAATGTATTTTTAGCAGCAACTCAGCATATTAGAATGATTTCTGAAGGATCATGTGACACTGAAGACTGGAGTAATGATGCTGAAAATTCAGCTTTGATCACAGCATTAAATTGCATTTTAAACTATTGAAATAAGTTTTTAAATTGTAGTAATTTTACGGTGTTGCTGTTTTTAGTGTATTTTCGATCAAATAAATATAGCCCTGGTGAGAATAAGAGATTTCTTATTTAAAAAAAAAAAAAAATAAAAGTCTTACCCAAACTTTTAAACTGCAATGGAACTCATACTGAACTTCCTTTTTTAATGGGCACTTTGTCACTGAACTGACACTGTACCATCAGACTGTCTGATTAACCTCATCACTCAGGCGGTGTGTGGATGTGTTTTTGTGGTTTGGGAAGTTCACATTCGCCCCTTTTTGTGTCTAAGACATTAGCCTTCAATCTGTCTTTTTGTGTGTGTTTGTTTTTTACATTCACGTAAAGCAAGAGAACCTGTTCTTATGTGGTTTAACACTAGCTTCCATCATCCTTGTTTGAAACCTCACTCACTTAATTGCTGCTCTAAAATTATAACTTTTCCTCCAGGAGCGAGAACGGCAGAAGTGGGACGCCTTGAACAAGAAAATAGAACAAGAGAATGAGCGAAAGAAAAAGGTTGAGGAGGAGAGACGAAAGAAACAGGAAGAAATTAAAAGGTGGGAAGTGGCTTTTCTTATATCAGTTTGCCATTGATTGATTTTTAGTACTCTTCAGTAAATCTGAATTATTAATCTAGTTTAAGTGTGACCGGCAAATCAGGACTCAAAAGTGAATTCTGTCCGCTTTAGGAAGCGGGATGAGCGTTTGAAACGGGTTGTTGAGGCTCGAGTAAAAAGTGAAAAGGAGAAGGAGCAGGAAAAGAAAAAGAAGATTGAAGAAAAGATGGCACAGCTGGAGAAGAAAAATGACATGGTACTGAAGATCTTAAGACTCGGAGGAAACCCACACCCAACTTTCTAGAGTTAAGTTAGTGTTTGCTTAAAGTTTTTCATAAGCTCTATTGTTTCTCTCTCTCTCTCTCAGCTGCGTGTTGAGCGGTTGGCTGAGGAGAAAGCCAAGAAGAAGGTGGCCAGTAAACGACAGGAAGAGCTGGAGCTCCGCAAGAAACAGGAAGAGGCAGCCAGACAAAAGAAACTTCAGCAAGTTGTAAGTCAACCTCAGCAATCAAAGTGGAGAGTCCATGTTGAAAGAAATTCAAGTATAGGCGATGGATGACCTCAAATAATGTGTACAAACAAATTGTGTATTGTTTTGCAACCGCTTTCCTTTTTGATCCAATAGCAAATAATATCAAACTTAATATGATAGATTTTTATATATTTATTTACATTTTGTATACACTTTAAGAAAAAACAACATTTCTTATGCTCATCAACGGTGCATTTATTTTATCTATGTAGTGAACTGAAATATTATTGTAATTTAAAATTGTTTTGTTTGAATATTTTCAAATATAATTAATTCCTTTGACACAAAGCTGAAATTTCAGCATCATTACTCCAGTCTTCAGTGTCACATGATCCTTCGGAAATCATAAGATGCTGATTTGCTGTTCAAGAAACACTTCTGATTATCAAAGTTAAAACGGTTGTGCTGCTTCATGTTTTTGTTTAAAAAAAATTTACTTTTTTTTTTTTTTTTTTAATAAGTGTTCTTTGAATGGAAAGTTTAAAAGAGGAGCATTTATTTGAAATATAAGTGTTATTAAGGTTATAAATGTTTTAAACTGATAATACACGGTGCAACTTTTTGAGCAGTGTTGCTTGGGCACTTTCCACTGAGAATGGGTAACAAATCTGGATGATTCAGATTGGTCATGGACCCTATGCCTCACCTGGTTGCCCGTTGATGGCAACATTAACCAAAGTTGCCCAGCAACAATATCCTCCTAGAGTAAAGTTGCCTGGCATAATTGCTCAAATTTGCCCCGTGTATCATCAGCCTAACTGTGTCCGTGCATAAAAGTGAATTTTTTTTTTTTTTTTTGTTGTACTGATTCCAAACTTGTATAATTTACTGATTTTAATTTTTGTAACTAATTATATTTAACATTTTATATACTTGTCTCTTTTTCTTCAGGAGGAAGAGGAGCGGCGACACCAGGAGATGCTGGCCAAACGCAAGGCTGAAGAGGAACGAGAGAAGGCCCGCAAACTGGCCGAGGCCACACGTGCTCTGGAGCTGAAGAAGGAACAAGAGCGGGAGAAAGAGAAGGAGCGCGAACGAGAGCGGGAAAGAGAACGCGAGCGGGAGCGAGAAAGACAGGCTGCAGCTGAGAAGTTGGTGTTCATTTGTCATGCACTCGTTTGAAATGAAAGCATGACATTCAGAGATACTAAACGCATGTTTGTGTCTTTGCAGAGAAAGACTAGAGAGAGAGAAGGCTATCGCTCTTCAGAAGGAACTGGAGAGAGCAGCCAGAGAGAAAGAGAAGAGGGAGATGGAGGAGAAGAGGAAGATGGTAAGGATTTTGTTGTTTGTTTGTCCTAATGACTTTGTTGTTTTTGTCACAAAAGATGTTTTGATGGTTGGTTTTTCTGTTTCTATCATGTGGAATGCCACTGGTCCAAAATCAAGTTTCTCATAACATCTGATGTCTTAAGTGTGAAGTTTCTTTTTGTTTTTCCCACACTGTAAAAAAGTTGAGAACCAGGGTAACCAGCTTCAGCAGATTTTTGAGTTTTGTCAACTTGTTGTTTTCAGTTCATACAACAAAGTCGAGAACTCAAATCTCCTACAAAAACAAGTTGAGAACTCAAATCTGCTGAAGCTTTTAAGTTCTCAACTTTATTTTTTACAATGCAATAAGGATGCTGAAGATGTGTTGCACTTGCTTGGGACACTTGTTACGTAACGATTCCTCCATCAAATTTGTTTGTTCCTTTAACAGGAAGAGCGCCGGAAGGCTGAAGAGGAGAGGGAAGCCCAACAGAAACGTGCTGCAGCTGCAGCCTCTGCCCCGGCGCCCCCTATAATTACAGCACAGGTAATTATCAATTATCCTTGTTTCTGAGAATTATTTACTATATCCTCCTATAGTATTTTGAATTGGCTTTTACATGTACATAAGTTTATTTTATGCATTTTGTCCTTTCATTAGTTAAAATATGCATGTGTAATGTCTATCTCTATTTTACTTTAACATTTTAATGTAGTAATTTTACCACTTCAACTGACTTAATTCAGTTAGTTGCCAATTCAACATTTTCTCATTTGCTTTAGGTTATTCATCTAATATTTTTATATATATATATATATATTTTTTTATATATATATATATTATTAGCTAACAATATCAACACTGTCCTTTTGTATGCAAGAGTTTTGCGGAGAAAAAAGGTAAAACTAAGTTAAGTGTGTGTAGAGCTGGGTAGTAATTGATTACATGTAATCAGGATTACGTAATCGGATTCCAAAAAGCACTTGTAATCATTGTAGTCTGAGTATTTTAAAATGTAACCTACTGTTACCTTTTTATGGATTATATTCACGCAGTAGCAATAAATTATTCATAAATCATTGATTCTCCCTAATTTCTTTTTCATCTTTTAAATTTTCCTTGCTAAAATAACCTACCAATTGTGTGTATGTATGTGTCCAGTTTTGTGGACATTCACACAAAGATCAGTCATTAGTCAGGTGGCGACAGCATTTGAACACTGGATTTACAAAAATCATTTCAGGTTTAAGAAGGGTTTCAAAATTGCATCAACTAGGCCACTGATGAACACTCATTTTTACATGAATTATTACTCTGTAGGTTTTTTAACCATGTATTTATAACTAATTAAAATTCACAATCACGTTATTTCTTAGTTACATGTAATGCAAGCATTCCAAAACTTTTTGTCATCTAAACCTTATTCACCAAATATATTTGCTTTAAGTACCCCTGAGATTTTAAAATAAATATTTAAATATTATAAGTAACACATTTGCATGCTCATGGTTTCTTAGATGTTGATTTAATGATCACATTGCATGCAGGTAAATAAAAAGTCATCCTTTTCTTGGTAAGTGTTTTATTTAAAACAAATACTATAGAAATACAAAGACGGTTCTCTCCTATACTTATGAATGGGAGAAACTGCAATGCGCAATATGGAGGAATAGTCCCACCTTCTAAATGAAAGAGCCAAATTTCCCATAGAAACCTGACTAGACCAGCCGATGCATATGTGCAGTCAAAAGCACGTTATTCCGCATGCGCATTGCCTGGTCTAGTCTGAAAAATAAGCTTTTTAAACGCTATTTGAGCATAAGAAACATTAATTTCAGATTTTTGTTGCTGATTTGACAATGTAATTTAATTGTGAGTTCAGCGAGCAGTTGAGATTTCAGGATTCCCCCATTCATTAAGATTCATTAATGACGCACGTAAATAATTAAATCGCATATACTGTATTAGAACTCATTGCATATAATTAATTAAATCGTAGCGTTTGTGAATTCATAATTGATTTTTTTAAATGGGTTTAATGTCATGCAGCCTTGGGAAAACAGTCTAATAATGTTTTATGGATTCTTGTCCATGAAATGCGCCACTTCCGGTATTTTGCCGGTTAGTCGACGCGAGCAAAATGAAGTCGAGGATTAAGAATAGTCGAATAAAATCGACAAACCACGACAGCCCTAACATATAGACGGTTTAAACAGCAACAACATAAACAAACATTACTGCGCATGCGCGCTTTTGTGGCCCTAACTTAACTTCCGGTAGTCCCTCTAGAGTAGATTGTTTTGATAAGCAAAATATGTTTGCTGCGTAAATCAGACGGACTGAGATGCAGCGATAACTACTTGGACGGATTTATCAAAAATGCAAATTCATCCTCTGCCAGCAGGAGGCGCTTTAAAGCAGAGAACTAGAGGTTTCCCGGAAACGGCTGTTGGGCTGTAGTTACACAAAGCAGCGCTGAGCTTACAAACGCTGCTTTATCAGGCATATAACTTGCTAGATGAAATGAAAATGACATCGAACATTTTCTAAAGACAGCTGTCCTTCAGAAATACAGTGATATAAAAACACCCGCGCCTCATTTAGATTTTTAAACGTGCATTACGTGCTCCTGTTTATTCAACGAAGCCATTTGGAAAATCGGTCCGTTTTGATATCGTGGCAGGTCGCCACACATAAATAAATGTATGTGAAACACATCCCACAGCACAACAACCTGAGCCCAACTTCATTACTCATCACTTTAACTTTAACTGTTTGTAGCCGGAGCCCCTAACAAGACCGATAAACAAACACAGACCGGAAGTTAACTTCGGTCCAGGCGCGTGCGCCCGATGAAACCGTCTATATATCTAATAAATATTTACTAAAGCTCTTATTCCATCTCCACAGAACTCTGTTCTAAATCCTCCATTTGGGAAAGGAGCTGCTCACAGTAAGACCATAGATCACGGACCTGGACTCAACGTGACCGTGGATATTGAGGTGAGGTCACGGCAATGATTATGTGTCTTTTCCCCTGCTGCAGGAGGGAATGTGCTGGATAGCATGGGTACAGAATAGTTCCCAGAGAAGCAAAGCGGTGAAGACTTAAATTTCCAGTTGGATACGTTTTTCTTGTAATAGAAGCCAAGGTTTTTGGCCTTTTTTTTTTTTTTTTTTTTTTTTTTAAATATACATTTTATTATATTTTGTGTCTCTGCCACAAAAACAGAAGCAGCTAACATGCTCAATAGAGATGCACCGATCGACCGACCAGGGACCGGAATTTTCCGCGTGATCGGATCTGTGTCTGCCAGTACCGAACCGGTCTGTTTTGATGTCACATTTACGGCAACTGATTTGTCATTAGCAATGTATTTGTGTCGTGCCAGATGGGGTTCGCACAGCCTGAGTGAGTGAGAGACTCGTGCAGAAATCAAAGCAAATGAGCGCAACAGCACTCACAGAAACTTTATAGATGCATTCTGCGGTAGTAAAAAATAAGACATTTATAATATGATTTAGGTACGCAACATTGCATGACCAAAATGTTTCAACACTATTGCAGTGTGTTTTTTTTTTTTTTTTTTTTATATAAATACAATAGAGTTCTGGAGGTTGACATCACACAATCTAAACTCCGACATTTTGGCAGGCAATCAGGATGGCGCTAGAGCGGCCGTAGCATTGGTATCGACAGTTGTAGAACAATTTAGAACCAGACTACTTAGACCTTACAAACCTTAAACCATTTCAACTTGGTGGACAGCTGCTGTGCACCAGGATCCCAGAACAGGTGGGGGAAAGCTAGGATTGCCAACCGTCCCGTATATTGGGCTCAATTAGTGTTCTGTACGTGACCTCCCTTGGCCAGTGTCTTGCCCCCCTCACGCAGTATAGTACATCAGAAAATCCTGAACATAACTGTTTGAGGAAGGCTGCAGAATCCTCTGTCGGCTCGTCGCTCCAGCTTCATAATAAGTAGCGCTCGTGCTATTGCCAGTTCCATCCGTGTTTTGACTAAAGTAAATTTGTATGTTGGCAAATACAAACAACGTGATTATTTTTCATGAGTCCAACATCCAGCCGTGCAAGAGAACATGCGATCTAGCCAAGATGTGATCAATAAGTGAAGCCGTCTTTCACTATTGCAAAATAGAGAAAAAACATTTTGCATTCAAGTAAGCTTCGTAGCCTATCTTATTCGTAAAACACACAAAATGACCAGTAAAAAAGTATCGAGCACCAAAAGCAGCCCATATAAAATCTAAGTTCCCTTTAATTGAAAACATGCACGTGACTGTCCCATAAAGCAAAGGGGAAATCATTTTATCGTCTTCCTAGACTACTAAAATGGTTTACTGCAATAAAACATGCTGTAACAAACACAACATTTGGGATTAAACTGGTAAGATTTCATGACATTTATGATGTCTATTATATTCACAGTGACTATGCTGGCTACCTACAAGGACAGCTAGGGTCGATTACTTTAGCTAACAACACGGTTGACTTACCCTTCTAGTGACGACATTTTTACAGTCTATGGTTTTAGCCGGCAGACTCTTGAATATTCATCAAACACCCCGGGGGCATTATAGGGATCTGTTATGTGTAATCTAAGTTTTGCCATGTACAGATTTGTCTTTTGAATTAAAGTGTGCAGTGAACTGTTGCCTTGAAACTTATGCTGGTGCCATTCATTTCATATTCACTCCCGGCTGTTCTTGCCTGCCAGCATGGGGGTGTAAACAGAATGGGTCACGTGACATCCGGAGCTCTATAGTAGTTCAATAAACAAGAAGTTAAAATTAAGTGACTTACATTTTAGACACAATATGGACTCTTTTTGCTCAATTTCTCTGAAAATGGTTCCAATCAAAGCCACAGCAGAACTGTTTTGTGTCTGAGCAACACAGTGTTTCGTTACTGAATGAAAATCAAGTGAGTCAATGATTCAGTAACCCATTCATAAAGACGGTAGTCACTTGCCTCGTTTCTGAATGAATCAGCCATTTGAACGAATCTGTTGGATGAAGGACTAAATGACTCGCTCGTTCAAACAGTCATTTGACGCCACCTACAGTCTCGGCTTCATATTTAAAACTATCATTGCGCTTCCCAACATCTTATGTTTAAAAAATATTTAAAACGTTAACCTGAAATTCATTTTGCATTCTAAATTTTGCAGTGTAAATGCATTTATGGCACCACAGCTTCATCAAACACTGTGTAAATTGCATCTAATGCCACTTCAGATGCAGCTTCTGTGTTTCCTGCAGTGGAAAGATTGAGTTTGATACTGATTTCCTTTGAGTGGTAACCGCTCTACAGTTTCTTATTCAAACTGAATTAACTGAAACAATGTAAGAATTTGATGTGAAAGATAACATTTAATAAGGTTAGGGAAAAATGATTATTTAAGAAACCCAGTGGTAAATGACATCTGTATTGTTACATACAGCAACTCTTTTCAGTTAATTATTTCTACCTCTCTTCTAGTCAAAGAGCACTTTATTTTGAGAGTTGTTTAAGTGAGTACATCTCTAACTTTGTCCAGATTGGGGGAATTGTAATGTTTAATTTAGTTTTTTGCATTTAAAAAAAAAAAAAAGGATAGATTTTTGTTTGTATATGCTGCCAATTAGAGTTTTTAGAAATTGCAATCGGTTGCATCTCTAATGCTCAATACAACTAAGTGTTCAGCTCTAAACAAGACTGTAGATCGAGGTAAACGCCTATGCTTTCTTTTTGCTAGTTTTTGTTGTACTAAATGCTAATCTTATAAATATTTACTAAAGCTCTTATTCCATCTCCACAGAACTCTGTTCTAAATACTCCAGTTGGGAAAGGAGCTGCTCACAATAAGACCATAGATCACGGACCTGGACTCAACGTGACCGTGGACATTGAGGTGAGGTCACGGCAATGATTATGTGTCTTTTTCCCCTGCTGCAGGAGGGAATGTGCTGGATAGCATGGGTACAGAATAGTTCCCAGAGAAGCAAAGTGACGAAGACTTTTCTTAAAAAAAAAAAAAAGAGACTTGGTTTTTCTTGTAATAGAAGCCAATGAGTTCTTCTAACTTCAGGTTTTTATTTGCTTCAAAACACACAAACCAAAGTCAGATGTCTGGAACAGCTGATTTCTGACCTCGTCTCTTGTTTTATACTTGCCAGCAATCTCCACAGTCATACCAGATCACCCCAAAGGGCCAGAAAGCGTCTGTTTTAGCGAATCCTGAAGATTATGGCATGGACCAGAACAGCGACGACTCAACAGATGATGAATCTGCACCCAGAAAACCCATCCCATCCTGGGCTGAGGGTATGTTTGCTTGTTACGGTTTACGTATTGTTCTGTTCCATCTGTGCACTCTATGGTGTGCAGTGGTCCAAATGGTTTTCACTGAATTCTGATTTGAGTGTTTTTGGATATACCATCATAACTATCAGTTCATGTTTATTTTGCTTTGTGCTGTATTCTCCTAATGCGACATGATGTTTTGTGTAGGTATGCAGTTGCAGCAAGCTATTATGAAGCAATATTACAATCCACTGGATCTCGATTCATATTTCGGAGAGCCTGAACCACCCAAACTGGAGGAGATCTTCAGGCGGACCAAACCTCGCTTCTTTAAACGCACTAGCTCTGCCGTCTGGCATTCTCCACCACGTCTGGGAAATCTGGGCAATTAATTTTTTTTTTTTTTTTCTCCCCTTTTGTTCTGTCGTCTTTTTTCATGTCTTTTTATACTTTAAGCTCTTTAATAAAGCCTTTAAAAAAATCTATGTAAGTAGGTTAGACTGGAAAAAAGAGAGCAGAATGTGTCATTTAGATTACACAAAAGATGATGGGGTTTGACACCAGTTTCTTGCAGACTGGTATGGGCTCTGTTTAATTTACCTGCTTTTTTTTTTATTATTATTATTAAATGGGACTACCTTTTTACACATGTATTTAAATATAGCGTCACATGTAGTAATTTTGGAAGTGTACACAGGAGCTGCTACAAATGGGGTGATGTAGAAAATATGGGGATGGTGTTTGCCTACAAAATTCACTGCACAGAGTGTAAGATTTTCTCTTGACTGTTAATAAAAGGTATAATTTCTAAGTGTCTGTGTAATGTCTGTAATATTTTTAGTAGTTTGTCATGGATGTGATTTGAAAAGTCATAAAACTAAATCTGGGTGCATCGGTTACATTTCTTTGACTAAAAAAAACCTTGAGGGAAATTGAAAATCATAAATCGAAATGGTAGCATGTTCTAATTTCTTTGGTCGTTCGTGTCACCGTACCATTTGAGTCTGTTGTAATTTAGGGAAGTATTCTTCTAGTATAGTAGGTTTCTTAAACTTAAAGGAATGTGCTCTTGTCAAACTTTGTTTCTAACTTGAATGAATTTACACAATAGCAGGAAACAATAACCGGATGGAAATAAAGAGCCACTTAGCTTGCATTATAAAATCACATTTTAAGTAGGCCTATATTTTCACACATGTGACCCCTGGACCACAAAACCAATCACCTGAAAGCTGAATGAATAAGCTTTCCATTGTTGTTTTTTTACAATATTTGGCTGAGATACAATTATTTGAAAATCTGGAATCTGAGGGTGCAAAAAATCTAAATATTGAGAGAATTTCCTTTAAAGTTGTCCAAATGAAGTCCCTAGCAATGCATATTACTGATCAAAAATTAAGTTTTGATATATTTGTGGTAGGAAATGTACAAAATATCTTAATGGAACATTATCTTTACGTAATATCCTAATGATTCTTGGCATAAAAGAAAAATCAATCATTTTGATTCATACAATGTGTTGTTGGCTATTTCTACAAATATATCCCAGCGACTTAAGACTGGTTTTGTGCCCCAGGGTCACATAATTGAACCGATTTCTGTGATTTTATCTAACACGATAGAATGCAGTGAGACAGACAACATTATACCACATTACAAACATGAAACGCTTGGAATATTTCTAATTAAACTGCTTAGTTTTATAGACAAATCACAGTCACATTCGCTCAAACTGGAATAAGTTCGACAACTTAAACTGTGATAAACTCATTTTCTATTTTGAAACGTGTGAATTTAAATGATTTAATAAAGACATGATAAAAATGTTTACTTCTGGATGTAAAATGTTTTGATAGACATCTGAGAGGATATGTTGAGAAAAGGCATTTGCTAAATTAATAATTATATTAGGCTCTGCCCAGAATTCCCACGAAAGTTCTGGTAAATTGTGTCAGAGGAAGGATTACAGCCAATACGCATGCGCAGATGGCCGCAGTTACTCATCTCGTGAGCGCGCACGCCAGTGGAAAGTTTCATCGTCACTAACGGCGTCGCGCAGCCAAGGGACAACAATCACCCAGGAGAACCAGCAGAAATCAACACTAAGGTACGTCTGCGATTAAAACACGTTTATTATTAGAGTAAACAGACCTGTTTGCGCTGCGATTGGTCACTGGTTTATTGTAGCTAAGTTACTCGTATTGCTTTATAATAACAGGTGCAGTTGACGGTCTTTGAGTCCCGTTATTTGAGGCGTTTGTGAATTGACGCGCAACTAGAGGCCTGATATTGTTTACATTTATTATAAATTGGCATCTCGACGCTGCACATATTTACATATCATATACAATATATTCCTCGCTCATGTTTTGAATAATTTAGTAATGCGTTGTATAAAAGGGGGAAAAATTTTAAAATGTTAATGGCGATCTTGTATTGAATTTAGTTTGATATTGTTCGATATATTGAATATTTAGATTTAATTTTGCACCGCGCATCTTGATATAAAGCCATGAACACATGTCGGAAATGGCCTCTGAACAATGCCAGAAACACACGCATTCAGAGATTCACAGACACACACACACACGCACTAAAACACTACTTTCATCCCTGTCAGTACCTTACAAGCTTAGTCACGCAGGTACTAAGATACTCAGATGAACGTAATAACTGGTCCGTCTTAACTTGTTAGACTAAATAATTATTGTGAAAAAAATACAGGATGACGCCACGAGCACTAGGTGTGACCGGGGCTAGTTGTCACATTTTTACTCCAGTCAAATTTTGTTAAGATTGGATTATTTTTGAGCCAAATTCTGTATAGACACAAACTATATAGGCTACTCTGGACCACAAAACACTATTAAACATTTACATCATTATTACCATGGGGGGGGGAATTGGAAACGGTTCAGATTGACCCTATAGCGGGGATTGTTGTCACAATGTATGGGTAAAATTGTCACAATGGGCAAAAATATAAAGGGTAACAATTTCAACCATTGTTTTGACCAGCATAGTGTAATTAATAAATTATATAATTTCTAACATTTTAATAAACAAGTAACAACTTGCCCTGCCCTAACACTTAATGCCCTGAGATTTCAGTTCAGTTAAAGTCTTTAATTTCCCTTCAAATCTTTCATCATGTATGAATGTGTGTCAGTGTAGTTTTAATGTTCATTTGTTACCCTAATTATTATAAAAACATCTCAATTCTTACATTTTGGAAGGTGGAACCATTTGAAAACTGAAATCATGCTAAAGAAAACAAGTTTTTATGTAATTGACCTATCGGTAAGCCCTGTAATATGAGAGAAGTTTCATGTTACGGTCGGTCATCACGATCACGGATGATAACATGCAGGATCAACACTGTTCATGTATCGCAGGGTACGATTAAATTAATGCACATTTAACCAGTTTAACATGGAGAGGCACTGAAATGTAGACCTTCGTTTATGTGTTTTTGACCTACACTGTACAAGACACGAGAACAATTTAGGTTTGTACATTAGCATGGACTCACTAACTTTAACGTTAGCTAGTTTTAGCCAGAGATCCCTTGCTAAAGCACAAGATAACATTAACGTCTCGCTTGAGCAGATGAAAATTGTAACTTAATGAGTGTATGACAACCAGAAAATGAACGTTTTTGTCTTCGTTTGTACTGGGGTTTGAATACATAGGGACATTTTGCTCTGTATTGTTTGGATTCAGGAAATGTAATAAAATAAATTATATCGCCCATCCTCTCGGGATACCTGGAATCAGTGTTACAAGTACCCCAGACACATCGTTTTTCCATTTTTGAAGCATAAACCCCATAAAACCGATGCGAGCTTTGGATCTTCCAATGTTTCTCTGTGGTGCTGAAACCTAAAGATGTCCGAGTTCTGCTCCCTGTGCAACTGATACTCGACTGCCATTGGCTAGTCTGCTTTCGAGGGGAGGGGCTTACCAATAAGGTCAATTGGAAATTCGACTCATAAAGGGGCTGTTTTACATTTTAACAAATCAGATAAATATCCGATCAGCGAAAACGCATGAAATGACCAGGTGTAAAAAGGCCCATAGCCCCTGTCTCTTTTATGGATTTATATACACTGACACACTTTTAAAGAATATGACATTTTTCTAAATCTAATTTGTCAGTATCACTATTTAACATATGTCATGTTAATCAGGAAAAGTTTGTGTAGCTTAATCAAGATAGTATAATTGTGTGCTTTGAATAATTTCTTAATTTACTTTCTTCAAGAGGTTAAAGTAAAACAACTCGTTCATTCTGGGCCACCCAGCTTTCATTTACCTACTGCACATTCTAGAGCTTTAAATAGTGTCTTACATGCATATATTTACACAATTTACTGAATGTGTTTGTATGTACTACAAGAAGTTGATAACCAGAGTCATATGAAGGAGCCAATCATTTTTACAAGTATGATGCCTTTTGAAATGGCTAGCTGTCACAGATATGCTAATTTGAGAGGCCCCGATCAGACAGAATGCGTTTTTTGCAATGAGAGGCGCCTGTTTTAAATAGTTTTCTATGGCAGTGTTAGTTTTGCGAGTTGTTTATGCACCCTGGACACTTTGCGTTTTAGCCACCTGCTGTGTCTCGTGTTTTTGCAGGAGAGGTCTGAGCACCTGAAGTTGAAAAAATAGCAACTCTGAGCACAAAAGCATCATTCGCATTTTTTCCCATTGTCCAAGCGAATGAATTGAGTGAGGCGGGTCTTCCATTGTGATGACAAAAGTTTACAGTTGCTTGGAAAGTCCGGAGACTGCAATGATGTAGGAGAAACTTGTGGTGGCTGCCGCGGGTTACCCGGAGCTGTATTTTAAGGTTTCTGCCAATATGATAGTTTACTTAACAGCAAACCAAAGATTTAGAGCGCTCGCGCTATAATCCTTGATTGGACTGACCGGACAGCTGATTTAGTGGTTGTCTAGAAACATAACCAAACCACAGCGCACTGCTCTTTTCTAAATTTAAAAAAAAGTCAACCAAAAAAAGGCAGTGCGGTGAACCTTGTGTTTTCAAACCTGAAAAATGCGTTCTTTCTGATCGGGGCCTAAAAGCAAAAAAAACTTTCTTGAAACCTCACTCTGGAATTGCAGACAACTCCACCTTGTCTACAAACTATATTTCACAACCAAACACAAAAACAATTGAGACAGGAAATAATGTAAGATCACACGAGAGACAGGCATTCTCACACAAGAATAGATTTATTTCTGTCAGTAACTGTGAAGGAGAGAGTGGTTGCTTGCTGATGTTCTGTTGCAGGTCTATTATGACTTCTCCCCCTGAACTTTCCCTTGCCCTGTATCTTGTTCTCTCATTTGTTGTAGGTCTTTGCTGAAGTCATTTCCAGTCAAAACACATTTCACACTGCAGGACTGTGAGTCGCCGACAGGTTCAGATATTTAGCATTCCAAATATCTCACGGGCATCTGCGACACATTGGTGCTTCTCTCATATTGTTTCATTGATAACACAATATGCAATTGTCATTCATGTGCAACGGTCACCGATTTGCCACCATTTCAAGCATTTGTCGGTGATTTCCACAAAATTGTTGCGAGTGAAATTCGGGGGTAAAATCCTGCAGTGTGTGCCTGGCATAAGTGACACACCTCAACTGACAATTTTGAAAATGATCGCTTTCATTGAACCTCTTTCTCTCTTTTTCAACAGAAATGGGTCGCCTAACATTACTGTTACTCTGTCTGGCTTTGGTATCAGTTGTGGCCAAACGAGGGGGTGGCGGTAAAGGTGGATTCAGCTGGGGCAAAAGTGGTGGAAACTCAAACAAAGGAGGAAGCAGCACAGGAAGCCGAAGTGGCAGCAGTAGCAGCAGCAATAAAGGCTCTTCATCACATGGGACACACTCGTCCCCTGGAAACTATCCTCGCCAACCTCAAGTACCAAACCAGAATCCACCCCCCTACCCTGGTACTGGAGGCGGGTATCCGGCACAGGGCAAATATCCACCAGCAGGCTCTAACCCAGGTCAAGGAAACCCTAACCAAGGTAGCAACCCAGGACGTGGTGGTTATCCGGCCCAAGGTGGTTATCCGGCCCAGGGTGGTTACCCGGCCCAGGGTGGTTATCCGGCCCAGGGTGGTTATCCGGCCCAAGGTGGTTATCCGGCCCAAGGTGGTTATCCACAAGGTAACTACCCAGGGCGTAGTGGTTACCCAGCACAAGGTGGTTACCCAGGGGGAGGATCTTATCCAGGAGCAGGTTCATACCCCAACAGGAACCCTGGACAAGCCGGAGGATATGGAAATCCTTACCCAGCTGGTGGCTCTTATCCAGGTTATCCAGTCCGGAGAGGTTCCAGCCCTAACCAGTTTGGTGGAGGTGTTGCAGGAGCAGGAGTAGGTGCAGGTGGATATCCAGGAGCGGCACAATATCCTTACTGGAACCCTCACAACAAAATCATGAGCCCAGGCTACGGTGGCAACTATGGAAGTTATGGGCACGGCGGCAGGTCACCTTTCGCCCAGTCAGTGCAAAACATGGGTATGGCCCCTTCATATCAATCAAAGGGGTTTGGCAAGCAGGCGATTATGGCAGCTGGGGTTGGGGCGGTGGCTGGTATGGCTCTGGGATATGGCCTCGGTAGTTTCCCCCGCCCCCGTTTCAATTTCCACAACCCGCAGGAGGAATACTACTACAATCACTACATGTACAAACGTTACGGCCAACCTCCCCCTGACAGTAACGTGAACGGGAACACTAACTCTCAAGGTGGAAGCCCAGGTAATGCAGGATCGACCTCTGCCGGACAAGGAAATGTTAACCCTCATGACATCTTCCAGAATCCTCCACCGCAGTCCTATGATAGCTTCATGGACAAGTGTGTGAAGAGGACAGACTTGCTCCGAGAGAAACCTGAAGGAAGATCGAGGAGATCCACTGACTTTGTTGAGGCTCAAGCAGTAGAAGTAGGTGATGATCCTACTGGTGCTCAAGAAAACACAACAAACAACAACAGCACTGCAGAAAGAGACACAACCGGAAGCTCTTTATTTGTAACCTCAAAGCCGCCCGAGACACCCAGTCAAGCTCAAAAGCAGACCCAGGAAAGAAGAGCAGAAGCTGAAGATGACGATGACACTGTTAGCATTATGGAGATCGGCTATCCTGCACTAATTGAGCAAATGAAAGCACGACGTTGTGTTGAGCTGTACATGGTCTATGCGGAACAGCATGCAGAAAAACAGGTGCAGGATCGCAGTAAAGTAGATGATAAAACCAGCAGCAGTAGCGGTGACTTACCTGGACCCTTTGGCCATGGTGTCATGCTACTCTTTGCTAGCATTCTGTCGCTTATCTGAAGTTCGCTTCTACACTAAAATTCTGGAAAAGGTTACACGTAAAGCCATTGAGTCAGACTGAGAAATGGACCGTTTGCACCCATCAAATGTTATCTGAGGAATTTGTCTTTGATGTTTAGAGACTTTTCAAGGTATTCTTGAAAAACTACGTGGAGATTCAACAGAATGTACTGACACTTCTCACAATGACTCCTGTATAGTTACTCTACTAAATTGCAACATGAGCCACCTAACAATTTGTCATGAGCCCACATTTCAGATCAGTTTCCAAAGGAGCTATAAACCTTTGCATACAATTACTTTTAACAATGTTAAACTTCCATCACTGCCACCTTCTTGCATGTGTTTTGGGGAACACCAACTTATCTTCCAAGACAGCATAATGCATGAACCCTTTATTATCTCCAATTTAAACAGAATTGTGCATGGCATTGGCATTTGACTTATTGTTTTCAACTGGCAACAGCAATTACAACAAACCATGGTAATTGTATCTCTGTGTCTCTGATTGTTTGGACTGTTAACTTAGGGATTAACTTTCTACTGATGTATTTATATCTTTTAAATTATTATTATAGACATAATTGTAATGTTTTTTCACAGTCCTCCACTGTTCGTTTTGTTATCTTTACTTTTTAGGGGCCGTTCACAAAGAACGTGTTTTTGCATTCTGTTTTTCTGTATAAACGTGCACTAGATGGACATTGACCACTGACTCTTTTGCAGTAGAAACATATAAACACTGCGTTTTTAGAAAGCGGTGCCAAATTAAAAAACATTCAGAGACCTTGTGTTTTTGTCATTCCATGTTCCCAGCGTCTCACATTTTTAAATGGAATAACACTTTCTGTGTGAATGGCTTCCTAGTGAATGTTTTTGTGATCATAACTGTTTGGTTTTTAACTCAATATGTACAATAATAGTTTCATTCATATCAGACACTCATGCAGTTCAACTCAAAGAGATTAGATAAAACGGCATTTTATATAAAGCTGGATCTTTATCAGTAGCATGGTGCTGTGGTTTCTCTGAATATTACTGCTGAACTTTCAAGTAGATTATCAACCCAGCTTGGTACTTTGCTAAATCATTTATCTAGAAGGACTGTGGCGACCACTGGATGACCAGTAGAAGGCAATGCTTAACGACTTTATTGTTACTCAGCTGCATATGTATTGTTATGCCTTTGAGATGTTGTGAATGTTGAAAGTGTGTATAATGTTACCATCACTGGGATTAAAGTGATTAAATGCACCTTAGTTCCGTGTCTGCCTATTTCCATTTGATATTTTTAGAAAAATCATAGGATGAAATGTTTTTTGCCCTCATTCTTGAAAACCCTCAATTTGGCCTAGTGATTGTTCCAGTTCATGTTAATGTTTCATTTACTCCTTGTTTACAGATGTCACTTGATGTCCAATGTAAAATCTGGTCCCTGAAGCAAAACCGGTTTTTCCTATTATGGTGTCAGGTAAGCTGAATGTATACCTGTGTTCAGTGTGTTGTGATGGTTTCTCATGGAGATGACATTTTGTTGTTTTTGTCTTTGATGTCCGTTCAAGTGTACTTAATATTCTCATGTTGCCACATGCAAGATATTGGCTAACTACTTTGCGACTTAATTGTACCCTAA
The DNA here is from genome assembly GCF_012432095.1 of Onychostoma macrolepis. Taxonomy (NCBI): domain Eukaryota; kingdom Metazoa; phylum Chordata; class Actinopteri; order Cypriniformes; family Cyprinidae; genus Onychostoma; species Onychostoma macrolepis. The sequence continues at coordinate 4,136,650 of NC_081179.1, forward strand.
GTGGGAAACCATGAGCTTGTTGTGGTTATAAGACCATGACAAGTGACAAAATCCAAATACGGGACTAATTGTGTTAAAACATGCAAAGGTGAAAACTGTCAGAACCATTTATCATCACCAGTGGTTTGTAATACAAATTTAACCCTTGGGAAGAAGACTTCAGACTTCCAGTGGATCACAGGAGACGAAAATCCCTTGTTTAGTGATCATTACTGTGGTTAATCAGGCAGATACACACAAAAACAAATAGAGATCACAATATGTTTCTGTTAATGATGCAATTTGAGATCACACATGAGACGCATGCCACAAACAGGACACTGGCAGTGATAGAAGACACTAAAGACCAGCAAAAGACTGTACAGTGTACACACATTTTTCCAACTTATTTCAAAAGGATTAGTTGACCATTGTTGGTTCTAATTGGTTAAGGCTATAAATATCCAAGACAAAGTCTTCATGTTGGAGTCTTGTTGAGGTATTGGTCTTGTGACCTTATAAAACGGCATAAATGAAAGAGTTGAAATTAAAGAGTTCTACCACAAGTCCTGCACTCCCATAATCTTCTTGACGAACTCACATTGATATGCTGTAGAACAGTTTGCTGGAAAAATCATCTCAGTAAATGCAACTATCATATGTGGCCCATTCAGTGGCTCCTAGAGCAAGGGTTACCAACATCTGGAGGGTTCCTTTTCTTCAGACTTCAGCTCCAACACACTTTTAAAGTAATACTAAATACTGTGATTAGGTGTGTTTGATTAGGGTTGGAGCTAAACTGTTAAAAACAGTATGTAAAAAGATTAGTATGTCTGAATTTATAGTATTCATAAGATGTCAGGCGAAGACCAAGATGACCTACTACTTCCGGCCCAATTCTGAAGTGTGTATTTAATGGAAACTGACGCTGGTAGGTCACATGACTATGATAAAATGGCAAATGTAGTAGACTGAATTTCATTCATACTATATAGAACACACTTTGTAACAGTCGTGAAGTAAGTACTTATTAAAAAGACGTACATATTTATTATGCAATTTCAGGAACCGCAGAGTGATTAGTTGCATAGCATTTAGGTTCAGGTGACTGGCACAAAACAAAACAGCAGAACTGGACAGGGATGGTTCGTACATTTTGCATACTTCAAATCACAGGGAAGTAAAACTCTTGCGGGAATTTTTGCTGCTATCGATGTTAAGGTTAGTGTTGCTGCGTGGCAATGTATGAATGTGCATATAAATCAAACTGTTTTTTAATTTGGTAGAAATGTTTGGTTCAATTTTAAAGGAATAATACACCCAAAAATAACCATTTGGGGAAAATTTACCCGTTAAGATGTAGATGAATATGAGTCCTCTATCCATAATATTGCTTTCTCCATTGATGAAAATAGTCTCGCCTGAATCAGGAGAGAAATATGCACAGATAAAGCACCATTTACAAGTGAAAACAGTTCTAAACAATTATGTTGGTGGATTTTGATGTGAGGAAGCGTTATTATGAATCATGGACTGGTATTTTGGGCAGAAGAGATTATTTAAAGTTAAAACACCTTGATGATGGATTTGTTTTTTTATAAACATGCAGATTTTTGCTTTACAACACATTAATTGATCTACAGTGGTGTGGATTACTTTTGGATTATTGGGATGTTGGCATGTTTTTATTTCAGTACTCCAGTCCAGACATTCTATTAACTAGTAACTTTGCAACTACTTGTCAACTAACTCTCAAGTAGACCGTTAGGTTAGGGTTAGTAGAATAAGTTGACATGCAGTTGCAAAGTTACTTATTATCAGTAATGCGTTGTGGGACCATCAAAATAAAGTCAAGTCACCTTTATTTATATAGCGCTTTTAACAATACAGATTGTGTCAAAGCACTTAACAGTATCAAATTGGAGGATAGAGTGTCAGTAATGTATAATGATAAGATTAAACACTCAATTTTCAATTAAAGGCATTTCATTATTGAATTCAGAGATGTCATTGTCTAGCTCAGTTTAGTTTAAATAGTATCTGTGCAATCAAATCGGCGATAATCGCTAGAAATTAAGTGTCCCCAACTGAGCAAGCCAGAGGCGACAGCGGCAAGGAACCAAAACTCCCTCTGTGACAGAATGGAGAAAAAAAACCTTGGGAGAAACCAGGCTCAGTCGGGGGGCCAGTTCTCCTCTGACCAGACGAAACCCACAGTTCAAAAGTTTATATTTCTATTTTAATTTTGTTGCAAGTTCTAACAATAGTAGTATTATGTAGTTAGGCATTTTATTATATTTTTAGTTATTTTGTTATATTTTTTAGTTTTAATGTATTTTAACCTAGGTTTTCGCTGGGGATATGTCTCTGGGGGTCATCTGGGTGTCCTGGTCTCCGCTGACGATCAGGGCTGTAGACATCATCTCTTGGTGCTGATCCACCATCTGATCGGATACGAACTGAGAAACAGAATAGGAAAGAAACAGACAAATATTAGCGTAGATGCCATTCTTCTTACGATGTAACAAGTACATCGTGTGTTATGGGGAGTGTTCCCGGTTCCGGTTGATCTAATTAATGCAGCCTAACAACCCTTTAACGGATTTGAATTATAGAAGTGTATTAGTGTGTTATGTGTACGCCAGGATAAAGAGATGGGTCTTTAATCTAGATTTGAACTGACAGAGTGTGTCTGCCTCCCGAACAGTGATGGGTAGATTGTTCCAGAGTTTGGGTGCTAAATAGGAAAAGGATCTGCCGCCCGCAGTCGATTTTGATATTCTAGGTATTATCAAACGGCCAGAGTTTTGAAAACGCAGTGAACGTGGAGGACTATAATGCGATAAGAGCTCGCTCAAGTACTGAGGAGCTAAACCATTCAGGGCTTTATAAGTAATTAACAAGATTTTAAAATCTATCCGATGTTTGATAGGGAGCCAATGCAGTGTTGACAGAACCGGGCTAATATGGTCATATTTCCTGGTTCTAGTAAGGACTCTAGCTGCTGCATTTTGGACCAACTGTAGTTTGTTGATCAAGCGTGCAGAACAACCACCCAATAAAGCATTACAATAGTCTAACCTTGAGGTCATTAACGCATGAACTAACATTTCTGCATTTGACGTTGAGAGCATAGGTCGCAATTTAGATATGTTTTTGAGATGGAAAAAACGCAGTTTTACAGATGCTAGAAACATGGCTTTCAAATGAAAGATTGCTATCGAACAGCACACCTAGGTTCCTGACTGATGAAGAAGAATTTACAGAGCAGCCGTCAAGTGTTAGATAATGTTCTAGGTTACATGTGGGGTTTTTAGGTCCGATAATTAACACCTCTGTTTTTTCAGAATTTAGCAGGAAAAAATTACTTGTCATCCAGTTTTTTATATCGACTATGCATTCCGTTAGTTTCTCAATTTGGTGTGTTTCACCGGGCCGCGAAGAAATATAGAGCGGAGTATCATCAGCATAACAGTGAAAGCTAACACCATGTCTCCTGATAATATCTCCCAAGGGTAACATGTAAAGCATGAAAAGTAATGGCCCTAGTACTGAGCCTTGAGGTACTCCATACTGCACTTGTGATCGATATGATACCTCTTCATTCACTGCTACGAACTGATGGCGGTCAGATAAGTACGATTTGAACCATGCTAAGGCGCTTCCACTAATGGCAACAAAGTTTTCTAGTCTATTCAAAAGAATGTTGTGGTCGATAGTGTCGAAAGCAGCGCTAAGATCCAGTAGAACTAATAAGGAGATACAACCACGATCAGATGATAGAAGCAGGTCATTTGTAACTCTAATGAGAGCAGTCTCAGTGCTATGATACGATCTAAATCCTGACTGGAATTCCTCACAGATATCATTTTCTCTAAGAAGGAATATAATTGTGAGGATACTACCTTTCTAGTATCTTTGACAGAAAAGGGAGATTTGAGATCGGTCTGTAATTAACTAGATCTTTGGGGTCAAGTTGTGGTTTTTAATGAGGCTTAATAACAGCCAATTTGAAGGTTTTGGGGACATATCCTAATGACAATGATGAATTAATAATAGCCAAAAGAGGATCTATGACTTCTGGAAGCAGCTCTTTTAGTAGTTTAGATGGAATCGGGTCTAACATACATGTTGTTGGTTTAGATGATTTAACAAGTTTATACAATTCTTCCTCTCCTACAGCAGAGAATGAATGGAATTGCTCCTCAGGGGATCTATAGTGCGCTATCTGATGCGATACTGTAGCTGATGGCTGCAAGGATACAATTTTATCTCTGATAGTATCGATCTTGGAAGTGAAGTAGTTCATAAAGTCATTACTGCTATGCTCTTGGGAAATGCCAACAAAAGTGCCAACAAAAAGTAATCAGATCTAGCAGTTTTTAATGCTTTTCTGTAGGATAGGGTACTTTCCCGCCAAGCTAAACGAAATACCTCTAATTTAATTTTCCTCCAGCTGCGCTCCATTTTCCAGGCTGCTCTCTTTAGGGTGCAAGTGTGCTCATTATACCACGGTGTTGGGCTCTTATCCTTAATCTTCCTTAAGCGTAAAGGAGCAACCGCATCTAAAGTGCTAGAAAAGAGAGAGTCCATAGTTCCTGTTACATCATCGAGTTGTTCTGAGCTATTGGATATGCTGAGGAACTGAGATAAGTCTGGAAGATTATTTATAAAGCAGTCTTTTGTGGTAGAGGTAATGGTTCTACCATATTTGTAACAAGAAGTTGGCTTTACAGCTTTAGCTATATGGAATATACAGGAGACTAGATAATGATCTGAGATATCATCGCTCTGCTGCAAAATTTCAACGCCACTGACATCAATTCCATGTGACAGTATTAAATCTAGAGTATGATTTCAACAATGAGTAGGTCCTGACACGTGTTGTTTAACACCAATAGAGTTTAGAATGTCTATAAATGCTGATCCCAACGAATCTTTTTCATTATCAACATGGATATTAAAATCACCAACGATTAGGACTTTATCTGCAGTCAGCACTAACTCCGATAGAAGATCAGAAAATTCTTTAATAAAGTCTGTATGGTGCCCTGGTGGCCTGTATACAGTAGCCAGTACAAACATCACAGGGGATTTATCATTAACACTTGTTTCTTTGGATAACGTTATATGAAGCACCATTACTTCGTACGAATTATACTTGAAACCCGACCTCTGAGAGATACTGAAAATATTGCTATAAATTGTAGCAACACCTCCCCTTTACCTTTTGGACGGTTCATGTTTGTAACAGTAATCTTGGGGTGTAGACTCGTTTAAAGTAATGTAATCATCTTGTTTTAGCCAGGTTTCTGTCAGACACAGCACATCTAGTTTATGGTCAGTGAACATATCATTTACAAAAAGTGCTTTTGAAGAAAGGGATCTAATATTCAATAAGCCAAGCTTTATCATGTCTTTTTCTGTATTATATCGGTTTCTTATTTGTTGAACATCAATTAAATTGTTACTATTACTTTGGTTTGGATGTTTTCTGTATTTTCTAGTTCGGGGAACAGACACAGTCTCTATAGAGTGATATCTAGGTGAAAAAGTTTCTATGTGCTGAGAGTTAACTGATTTTGGTGACGTGAGGCGGCTAGCAGACGGTCGGTTTAGCCAGTCTGTCTGCTTCCTGACCTGGGCTCCAGTTAGTCAAATACAAACTCTAAGACTATGTGCCATATTTCTAGAGAGAAGAGCGGCACCACCCCAGGAGGGATGAACACCATCTCTTTTCAACAGGTCAGGTCTGCCCCAAAAATTCTTCCAATTGTCTATAAAGCCTGTTATTTTGCGGGCACCACTTAGACATCCAGCCATTGAGTGACGACAGTCTGCTATGAATCTCATCGCCACGGTAACGGCGTACTTGCAAGTTCACACACCTCTTTAACATTATATTTGGTGATCTCCGACTGGCGAAGTCGAACATCATTAGCGCCAACGTGGATAACAATCTTACTGAATTTACGTTTAGCATTAGTCAGCACTTTTAAATTTGCCAAGATGTCAGGCGCTCTGGCTCCTGGTAAACAATGGACTATGGTGGCTGGTGTCTCTATTTTCACGTTCCGTACAATAGAATCGCCAATAACTAAAGCACTTTCATCAGGTTTCTCAGTGGGTGCTTCACTGAGTGGGGAGAACCTGTTTGATGTTCTGATCGGAACGGAAGAGTGGTGTTTTGACCCGCGACTATGCCGCCTCACAGTCACCCAGTTGCCCTGCTGCACGGGCTCAACCGAAACCGAACAATGTACAGGACTCCCTGAGCTAGTCACATCCAAAGCAGTATCTACAGCCCTCACATTCTTACTATCCTCAACTAAAGTTTGGATGCGTGTCTCTAGTTCTAAAACATTCTCTGTCAGCCTAACTATTTCCCTGCATTTATCACATGTGAATCCCTCGCTGCTGACAGAAACAGATAAACTATACATGTGGCAAACAGTGCAAACAACAATAGCAGGAGAAGAAGCCATTACTCACGGTGATTGATGAATGATAACAACTTAACTTACCACTGTTGTTTGATGAGCTCGTGAAAAACAGAGCGAGAAAAAATAAAATAGACATGCCAATAGAAATGCAAATAGCACCGCGAGTGACAAGCTAATGGGCTATAACAAGCTGCACTTGCAGTTTTAAAGCTAACGATCAAATTAATTAGATTAGTTTGAAGGATAGCACCAGAAATATGGTGGGAATTAAGTTATATATTATCACTTTAGACAAAAAGGGAGTGAAAGTAAGGTAGAGATTCAATAAAAAGCAAAGGTACACGGAGCTACAAACACAAACCTCTCAGCAGCGCAACAGACTGAAGCAATCGATCTCAATCGTAAGTCAGACACAAGGCAACATCAAAATAAAGTGTTACCATAATGCTTTTCTCAGCAGTTTGGGCTCAATCTGACGGCACCGATTCACTGCAGAGGATCCATTGGTGAGCAAATGATGCAAGTGAAACTTAACCTACTTGTCTGAGGGTGAGTACATTTTCAACAAACTTTCATTTTTGGGTAAACTATTCCTTTAATATTTGAGAAACCCATCAGTGAGCAATTTAGATTCACCTTGTTACAAGATGCTCTAATTAAAGTTCTAACATAAAATCTGTTTAGCATGTTGTTTTGATGCTGCTGCTGCTTTCATATTAGCCTATCTGTCCCGTGAGAGAACTAGTGAGACACCCTTCGTCTTCGCGCGCATTTTAAAGGTGTGCACCGATACGCTCTCGTGCACTCGTGTACATGTCAGCTATGGCTCTGTTCTTTTTCTTCTAACTGTATTTACTGATACTCTCGTGACTCATGAATATTTCTCAGAGCAGTGCGGGTCTCGGCACAGTGCTGCCTCTTACTAGTTTAGAGAATGTGCTTTTGTTCCTCTTTAATGTAATTCTCGCCACCGCCATCATTTTCTTCAACGTCTCCGTGTTTATCGCCATCGTGATGAACAGATCCCTGCGGAACGAGAACCGCTTCATGTACATGCTCAGCACGTGTCTGAGTGATATCTGCACGGGCGTCTCGTATTATTATGCTGGACTTATGGATGTACGCGATTATTATGATTCCCCGACTCGCACTTTTTACATCGTTCCCACTTTTCTGGGTCTGTCCTATATGGCGATTCTGGCCGCGCAAGCGGACCGCTACCACGCGGTCTCTGCGCCTTTCAAATACTCGCAGCGCATGACGCGAAGCAGAACCCTGCTGGTGATTCTGGTTTACTGGGTTTATGCTTTTTTGATAGTGGCTGTTAATAATTTGGTTACTTTGGGGGTTGCTAAAAGAGTTACAAGCTTTGGCACTTTTGTGGCGAACATTTTCACCGTCATTATCATGATTGGGTTGAACGTCAGGCTGTTCTTCATCGCCAAATTTCAGCTACAACGCGAACCCCCGAGCGAGGAACGCGACAACAAGCGCGCGTCCATTTATCTCATCGTAATAGTAGCCGTGTGTTTTCTGATCGCGTGGTTGCCCCTTTTTCTTCATGTTATTGTGTGTAATTTCGCGGGGTCTACATGTTATACGTTCAGAAATGAGGGTTCAGACCCTCTGCGCATTCTGCCACGGGTTAATGCAGTTCTGACCCCTTTATTGTATATCAGGGGCTGTTCAGCACTAAGGAGCACACTACTAAGTAAAGTCTGGAGAACCACATGCTGCAAGAGGAAAGGGTAATCTCTCGAACTTTCTCTCTGTCTCTCTTGCACACATGGATGAAATATTGATCTTAATATAATTAATCTCTAGACCATCTCTGACGCATTATTTATTCTACTCCGTTATGAAAGATTGTTACTTTTGAATTCAAAACAAGACTATAATTATGTCCAGTCTTATTACTAAATTACTAAATATATCTATTCATTCCAATAGCCTACTCTAATTTTTAATTATAGTTTTTTTTTTTTTAAATGTGACATTGTAGCAAAAATGATGAAAAATTAATACTTTAATAAATGACACTGAACATAAACAGAAGTTTCTCTCTGCTGATGATGAGGTTGTGGGACGTGACAGCATCTGAAATACACAAATGAGTTTAGAGTCACAGTGTGTCTCTTCAAAGTAAAAGCATTTATGTTTAAAGGATTTTTTTTTTTTTTTTTCCTGGACTGGGTATGTTTATGTATAAACCCAAATAACAATGAAAAAAATCTAACAATATGGATCATTAATTCAGTAGAGAAGAGGATAGAAGTATCCTCAACAGAGCTCGACACATTTTCTGTAAGTTCTGTAAAAAGAGAAAAAGACATTTTAAGAAAGAAATGTATATGTTGAGAGTGTTTTGACAGTCTGTGTAGTTGGATGGTTGAGTTTCAGAAAGTGAGGTGGCTTTGACAATTACAGATTTGAAAACAAAAAGGTGGGAATAAACAACCCTAAACTCTAACACAAAGAACCATTTCAGCAAAAAAAAAAAAAATTCAGTCAGAGTGTTGGTTTGAGTGAGATATCTTAAGTGGTTAAAATAGCTTTTTAAAGAAACAATGTATCAGAGATTTTAAAGAAGTCAAAATATTTATAATATTGGTAACACTTTACAATAAGGTGTCATTTGTTACATTAGTTAACGTACTAACTAACATGAACGAACAATGATCAACACATTACAGTATTTATTCATCTTTGTTAATGTTAGTTAATGAAAATACAGTCAGTTCAAACAAACACAACTTGTGATTTTAATAATGCATTAGTAAATGCTGAAATTAACATTAACTAAGATTAATAAATGCTGTAGAAGTATTGTTCAATCTTAGTTCATGTTAACTAATGTTGTTAACTAATGAACTTTATTGTAAAGTGTTTCCATAATATTTATGAATATAATATTTACAAAGAGGGTTAATAGAGTACACCTTTGCCTTTCTGGTATAGAGCACACAAACAGCTTATGTCACTGAAGGACACTGAATATCTGTAAAGCTTTTTTCCACTTTTTTCTTTCTCAGTGTGAACCCTCTGTCTATGGAGAAGAATGGAGCTGTCGTCTTCAAGATGTGATTTCACAAGCCAAGGCAGTAAAGAGTTTAAAAGATCAAGTGCCAAGTGACAATCTCACTTTAACATTTGCTTCTTGATGTTTTCTGAAATCACACTGAAGTCACATTTGTTTCACAAGATATTTCAGATATCACAGGCCTGCTCTGGTAAGGACGTGGGTGGCAGGCCTCCCAGATGGGGAAAACTTCAAATTGTCAATGTTCTTTGAGAGAAAGAGATTTTTATGCCTCCTTCACCATAGGAAAAAAAAATGTACATGCATCTTTGATAGAACTTCCACATGACGTTGTGATATTGTATCTTATTGTTTTGTCTGTGGTGTCATCTTTAAAGAACGGGCTAAAGGCGCCTTTGATATTATTTTCATCTAAACCACTAGATGGCACAAAAACATGGCTTAGCACTTTCCAAAACATTCGCTTTTCAAGATGCACGTATATATTTATTTATCTGATCTTAGACGCGATCGCGCGCAGCAGCGCTAAGTTGATTCTGTGCTTACTTGATCTAATATATTTAATGCATATATTTTTGAGGCAAAGGTCTAATTTATGATTTTCAGTTTTGTTTAAGATAATTAAAGCCACAGTTTTTAAATAACGAAGAATATGTAAAAGTATGGTATTTGGGGTAAAAAGCGCCTCTGCTGTTGGGGCTAAAGGCGCACAGTAATTAACATGATAATTAATAGATGGCTGACTTTTCTATTTGTTGAAATGACATGGTTTGATTCAGATGGTAAATATCATATATTATGTTGGGTGTCCATATTAGAGATAATCACCATGTTTAGAATGAAACTATCATATTTAAAAACGTGATATTAATCATATAATAAAATATCATTTGTTGTTAGTTGCTCCATTAATGTTCAATACAACGTATATATTTTTTCTGCAATTATACATTTTAGGCGCAGTGAATAGCAAATTTTTTTCTTAAGGGGGGCCTTTAGCCCCGTTGTACCCTATATATTGACCCGAATATAAGACGACCCTTATTATAAGACGACCCACTTTTTCCAGATGTACCTTTTGGAAAAAGGCTTTTTGAAAACCATTTTTAATTTTTTTTTTACTCTCTCTCTCTCTGTAAAACACTTTTTTTTTTTTCTTAAATTATTTTCATATTGCATATTTCTCCTATTTTAATTTTTGTTTTGAAAGTATGGTAAATAGGCTACTGGTGAAATGTACCAACGATGACACTGAAAAATGTATTAAAAATAACCATAAAATGAATAACCATAAAATAACAGGTAGCCCATCTGAATTATATAACATTTAGGCAACCAATTATATAACATCCATCTCATAGTAGCATACCAAAATTGTATTAACAGTAGAAGTGAAATCTTATTGTAGTCTTCAAATCTACTGTCTTATGTTTTAAAATCACTTACAGAGGAAGTTTGTTCCCATCAGGCTAACATGACAGTCACGACTCATGCCGCTTTTTTGTTTTTTGTATTTTGTTTTCACTCGCGATCTTTACAACACACATTACATATTTCATGCCACACTCGTTTTATGCGTTTTTGGCGCCACCTATTGTTGTGGGTGTATTATTGACATATCAAAGTCTAGACTCTAGACCATGAATATAAGTTTTTTCAGATGTATTTCCAAGAAAAAAACCATCGTCTTATATTCGGTGGGTCAATAAGGTATATATATATATATATATATATATATATATATATATATATATATATATATATATTGTAGATAATGTGTTAAAAGTATGTGGTAATATTCTACATTTTAAGCATTACAATGACCTACAATTTATTCAATGAGCACTTTAACTTTATTTTTCAAAACAAACAAAAAAGGCCCACCACCTGTCTCAATTTTTATTGCCAGTCCATTTGCATTCTTGGTATATTTACATGGCAAACAGCACATATGAAACACACAAAGCTTTGGAGAAACTACAGCTCTCAGCAAACACAAACATTCAATTATCTCCATTGCTGTTTTTTAGACATTTCCCAGACACACACCCACTGAGGGCTGAAAAACCATTCACCTGTGCTTAACATATGGTCATATTCTTTTGGGGGAGGTGTTTTCTGCCGCCTGTTTTTTCCTTTGCTATCTATCACCCATTCATAAGAGCTTGGAAGACTAATTAAAAGCATAATTGTACTTACAGTGCAGTGTGGCCATAAAGCTGTTAGGAATGGCAATTGATGATTAATCATGTCAAAACATGCCACACAAGGTCTGGATCCTGTCAGAAGCATTATTTACGCACTTTGGCTCATAAATAAACACCTGGGAAGGGTGACTTTTTTAACAGACTATCAAGGGACATCCTTATCATTAGTGTGGTTAACCAGGCAGAGCAAATGTGCACACAGTCAATGATCATAACACTGCCCTGTCTGTAAAGTTTACTTAAGACAATCTCTTAGGAAACCTGCTGGGCACTTATTTCTGCTCCGTTTATTATTATGATGATGATCATGGTAATTGCCCCAGCTGAGCTAATGAATAGTGACCCAGAACACAGTGATAGACACCCGCTGCATTCTCACCTGCCCAAACGAACCGCACCAAGAGGGAAAACGAACTCTGGTACGATTCAACCGAACTAAATGAGGCAGGTGTGAAAGCACCCTTAAAGTGACGAAAACACATGAATTTGAAAGTTGGAAATACTTTTGACTGATGGATGAGCTTCATGATAACACACAAAAGCACACATTAAGACTTGGGCTTGCAGGAGTAGACATACTTAAAATGTGTACAAGCAAGTGCAATTTTGAATCATTGTACTAATTGTAATATTTCATGTGTTCCTGGTAAACAGGTTTGTCAGAATAGTTTTGGAGGAACAGGAAACCTATGGATGTTGGGCCATAGAGTGCCATCTAAAATTTTGATCTTGAAGTTTCTGTGACTTTCTTTTCACATGTCCCATTTCTAAATGGGAAATAAAAAAATATATATATCAATTTAAAATAACATTTTAAATTGTCACACTTTAATTTACACAAGTCAACAAAAACAACGCTACATAAAAAAGGACATTGTCTTTGGATACATATATAAATTCAAATTTAAAAAAAAAAAATCACTCATCAGTCTTATAGCTTGTACTTACAGATGTTACAAACACAATGTCATCTTGGCACTTTATATAATTAATCAAAAAGTTAGTTCCCAAGAATGTAAATTTAAAATGCATAAGCAATAATACATTTACCCAATTAAAATGCTATTATTTCATGTCAAGTGGTGGAAAAAGGACAGGGACATGAAACTGCTCATAGAGATTTAACTTGTGCATTGTAGATTCACAAATGTTTAGTGAATATTTAAATATATTTTTAAAGTCTCTTTAAAAAGTCTTGTGTTTATCACATTACTTCTATATGTACAGTCTTGTCCATATTCTGTGGGTTCACTCTAAAAAAAAAAAGATGAAAAAACATTTGCATTAATATGTTAAATGTTAAATCAGGAAAAGCAAAATTATGGGAGGAAATATGGCTAGATTAGCCAGGAAAATCAGGAAAAGTGGGTCTCAGTGGCTCAGTGAATAGCACTGTTGCCTCAAAGAAGGCCCGGTCTGGCCAGAAGAAGCAGTGAAATGTAGAGAAATTACTGACCTGTTCAGGGCTTCAGTTTTGTAACCCATTATTATCATCAGTCAGACTAATGTGCTAAAGGACATCATTTACATGAATAAATTTAGCAGACAGGTAATCACATGGATTTATTGTATAGGTAGGGAGGGAGCTAGAGCAGACAGCAATACAAAAATATGAGTCACAGCCTAATAATGCAATAGTGTGTTCAGTATTAGGATTTTTTCAATAAAGATATTGTACTAATTTTGACATTTAGACACTTTAGAAAATGTGTCTTAATATATTTGTATAAAATATTGGTTTGTTAAATCTAGGGTCATCTTAAGATAAATAACATTCTGTGCTAACAAATTGCAATGAGGTGGTTGTTTTGCAACAAGGTGGACAGTTCTATTCATAACAGTAGACCTGCTGGTGAAGAAGTGACAGGAAAAAAAGGGAGAGACAGAGAGATATTGAGGAAAATGAAGAAAAGGAAAAGGGAAGTGAAGGTGGAGTTCAAGAGACAATCTTTAATTATTTTCCATGGCCCCAGACTAAGGATTAGACCCTTTTATGTGATGGCCATACAAATAATAAGGTTGTTTGTGGATTCAGAATTTGTTGTAGGTGTATAGGATGGTCTGGATGAGTGTGCGATTTCCAGGCCTGAAATTGCATCCCAGTCCGGCCCTGCATCACAGCAAGAGGCCTTTCTGTGGAGAGTTTGCATGTCTGTGTGAGTTACCCCACAATCCAAAAACATGCAGCAGGTGAATTGAAGGTTTGAATGTGTGTATGTGTGATCTGTGGCCCTAGACACTGGGTAAGCAGTTTGGAAAATGGATGGATGGATAGAAAAAAAGAAGACAGCCAAATCTAACTGAGGCCTCCTATGTCTTGTGTATAGGTCTGGATTTTATGGATTACAAAAGTGAATGTTTCAGTCTGCAGACCAGCACCACATCATTTGACTTCATTCATCATTACTGGATAAAGATTTCATGTATCAATATAGATGTAGCTGTTTAATGTAGAAAGATTTTACAAAGATTCTGATATTTTCTGATTTTATGAGAAAGTGCATGTGTGAGTGTGTAGATTTACCCTTTACTCTTGTAGCAGGGTATTCTCCAGACTTTAATCATTACGGTGCTCCTGAGTGGAGTACAGCCTCTGATGTACAGTAATGGAGTGGTGACTGCATTGAGACGCGCCAAAATGCGCAGAGGGTCTGTGCCCTCATTTTTGAACAAATAGCATACAGACCCCGTAAAATTACACACAATAACATGAAGAAAAAGGGGCAGCCATGCAATCAAAAAACATACGGCCACTATTACGATGAGATAAATGGACGCGCGTTTGTTGTCGCGTTCCTCGCTCGGAGGTTCGCGTCCTAGCTGAAATTTGGCGATGAAGAACAGCCTGAAGTTCAACCCAATCATAATACCGACGGTGAAAATGTTCCCCAGAAAAGCAGCAAAGAACGTCACTCTTTTAGCAACCCCTATAGGCACCAAATTATTAACAGCCACTATCAGAAAACCATAAACCCAGTAAACCAGAATCACCAGCAGGGTTCTGCTTCGCGTCATGCGCTGCGAGTATTTGAAAGGCGCTGAGACCGCGTGGTAGCGGTCCGCTTGCGCGGCCAGAATCGCCATATAGGACAGACCCAGAAAAGTGAGAGCGATGTAGTAAGTGCGAGTTGGAGAATCATAATAATCGCGTACATCGATGACTCCAGTATAATAATACGAGACACCCGTGCAGATATCACTGAGACACGTGCTGAGCATGTACATGAAGCGGTTCTCGTTCCGTAGTGATCGGCTTATCACGATGGCAATAAACACGGACATATTGATGAAAATAATGGCGGTGGCGAGAATTATATTGAAGAGAAACAAAAGCACGTTCTCGAAACTACTAAGAGGCAGCACAGTGCCGAGACCCGCGCTACTTTCAGAAATATTCATGAGTGATGAGAGTCTCAGTGCATGCACATGGAAGAGAGCGCAACCATTGATGATGAGAGCGCGCGAGTGAACTGAGGTCCGATTGCGGTCCCGGGGCGTTTTTAAAATGAGGACGGTCTGAGATTCACGTGGCAAGTTCCTGGAAACTGGTTTCATCCTTTTTTTCTAATTAAATCTGCGCGTATCTTCGTTTGTGTCACGTTTCATGGATTCCTTACCTCATTCATGCTTGTGGTGTGTGTGTGTTTAAGTAGTGGGTGTGTCTGAGATGCGAGCTGATTGGAGTCAGGTGCGGCTCATAATCTCTCTGGCTATTTATGGCACGCTAACCTGTCTTGTCTTCGTCAGTTCCTATGTGTTTGTCCCTGGGTTCGGCTGGCGTGTTCTACTGGATCCATCTCTGTTCGACCAGCTTCACCTCCCATTTCTCCGGCTGATGATCTTCGTCCATCTAGGCTGCCCATTGGATCCCTGCTCTACCCGGCCAGCGAACCTCTTGAGAACTATATTGCTTGTCTTGACTTCAGTCAATAAGCTGTGATTAACCGCACTTGAATCCTTTTGTCTCATTCACCGTGACATTAGGAACTGAACCATGCAGGATTCAGCGGAAGCAACCGATCTTCAGCACTTCCTGGGTAACACTACTTCTCGTATGGAGAGTCAGGATGATCAGATTAGGATGACTGGACGGGCGGTCCAAGAGCTGGTAGCGCAGGTGCAACAGCTGAAACTACCCGCTGCGCCACCCAGGCCGCCGATGCCCCTGAGACCAGCGCCTGAATTAACTCAGTCTGAACCACGTTTACCCACTCCTGAGAGGTATGATGGGGAACCCAACATGTGTAGGGCATTCTTGACCAAGTGTTCTATGTTCTTTTCACTTCAGCCACTTACGTTCGCCACGGAGACATCAAGGGTGGCATTTGTTTTGAAACTCCTGACGGGAAAGGCGGCGCTATGGGGTACGGCGGTGTGGGAGAACCGACATCCGTGCTACTCCTCGTTCCACCGCCTGTCTACAGAGATGAGGTCGGTATTCGATCGTGCCGTGACTGGGCGCAAGGCGGCCAAAAGACTCGCCGATCTCCGCCAGGGTGAGCGGGCGGTTTCTGATTACTCCATCGAGTTCCGAACCCTGGCGGCGGAATGTGGGTAGAACGAGGAGGCGCAGCGGGACATTTTTCTGCATGGGCTGGCTGATCGCATTCAGAAAGAGATTTGTCTGCTGGACTTACCGGACAGTTTTGAGGATCTCGTGGTTTTAGTGCTGCGTGTGGATTCACGTTTGCAACAACTAAATTGACGTGCCCACAGTCAGCCGTTTGCGAGCCTTCCCGAGTTTTCTTTTGAGGCCAAGAATGCGATCAGCCATTCTACGGACGTCAAGCCCATGCAGATTGGTAGAGCTCGGCTTTCCCAGGAGGAGAGAGATCACCGCAAGAGACAAGGGTTATGCCTTTACTGCGGAGCTGCGGGACATTTTCTGATGGAGTGTCCAGTAAAAGATCGAGCCCGACAGCAGAATTGAGGTTACTGTTGGGTGGAGCTTCGTTGGACAAACCCTCAGCTAATACTCTCCTCCCGGTGAGATTGCAATGGGCAGCCAAGGACTATGAGTGCAGCGCCCTCGTCGACTCCGGGTCTGAAGGTAATTTTATGGACACTGCTCTAGCCGTGACACCTTCACATTCCCATGATTCCTCTGGGTCGGCAGATTTCTGTCAGGGCACTAAGTGGATTATCGCTGCACAGCATTACTCACTCCACGCCCACACTGACTCTCGTCACCTCAGGCAATCACTCTGAACGTATCAAGCTTTATATTACTGACTCTCCTCTAGCCCCTATAGTATTGGGCCATCCTTGGCTCACCCAACATGGCCCTACGGTGAATTGGAGACAGAACTGTGTGAAGGCGTGGAGTGAGAGATGTTATGCCTCGTGTCTTGTATCTGCTTGTTCCCCTGTCTCTTGTGTTTCGTTGCAGGATGAGGGGGCGGACCTGTCTAACGTGCCCAGGGTGTACCACGACCTGAAGGAGGTGTTTAGTAAGTCCAGGGCTGCTTCTCTTCCTCCACACCGTCCCTACGACTGTGCCATAGATTTAGTGCCAGGTACTTCTCCGCCTAAGGGTAGGTTATATTTGCTTTCTGCTCCTGAAAGGGAGGCCACGGAGAAATATATTTCTGATTCTCTAGCAGCGGGGATCATTCGCCCTTCTTCTTCTCCAGCAGGGGCAGGGTTTTTTTTTGTCGCTAAGAAGGATGGTTCCTTGCGACCGTGCATTGATTATCGGGGGTTGAACAGCATCACGGTTAAGAATACCTACCTTTGCCGTTGATGTCTTCAGCCTTCGAGCGGTTGCAGGGAGCCTCCGTCTTCACCAAGTTGGATTTATGCAATGCTTACCATTTGGTCCGCATTAGAGGGGGGGATGAGTGGAAGACCGCGTTTAATACCCCCAGGGGGCACTTTGAGTACCTGGTTATGCCGTTTGGGCTATCCAACTCCCCCGCGGTTTTCCAAGCACTCCTCAATGACGTGTTGAGAGATATGGTCGATCAGTTTATATATGTCTACCTGGACGACATATTGATTTTTTCTTCTTCTCTCCAGGAGCATGTTCAACACATCAGGCGAGTACTGCAGAGGCTGCTAGAGAATGGGCTTTTTGTCAAGGCGGAGAAGCGCGCGTTTCACGCACAGTCAGTTCCTTTTCTGGGGTTCACCATGTTGCCGGAGGGGGTTCGCATGGATCCTGACAAGGTTAAGGCTGTGGTAGATTGGCCAACCCCTGATTTCTGCAAGGCCCAGAAGAGGTTTCTTGGGTTTGCTAATTTTTACCGGCGTTTCATTCGCAACTTCAGCCAACTAGCCGCTCCTCTGACTGCCTTGACCTCCACCAAGATGACGTTCAGG
Source organism: Onychostoma macrolepis (assembly GCF_012432095.1). NCBI lineage: Eukaryota > Metazoa > Chordata > Actinopteri > Cypriniformes > Cyprinidae > Onychostoma > Onychostoma macrolepis. Next base: position 4,154,640 of record NC_081179.1, read on the forward strand.
TGGTCGAATGCAGCCGAGGCTGCATTCACCAAACTGAAAGGTCGCTTCGTTTCGGCTCCCATTCTCCAAGCCCCTGATCCCACACGTCAGTTCGTGGTGGAGGTCGACGCGTCAGAGGTGGGGGTAGGCGCAGTGTTATCCCAGCGTGCCGTCTTGGACGACAAGATGCACCCCTGCGCGTTTCTTTCTCATCGTTTATCCCCTGCCGAACAAAATTACGACATTGGTAACAGGGAGTTGCTGGCCGTCAAATTTGTGTTGGAGGAATGGCGTCATTGGTTAGAGGGTTCGGGGGTTCCTTTTATTGTCTGGACCGACCATAAGAACCTTGAATATATTCAGTCCGCTAAACGTCTCAACTCCAGGCAGGCTCGTTGGGCACTATTTTTCGGACGTTTAGATTTTTCCAGTTCCTAACGTTACAAAGGTAACGTTAATGTAAAAATAAGCGGGGTAGTCTCAGATCTGCCCCAATGGCTCTCAATTAGAGCGCGCTGCAGTTCCCTTTTACACCACAGATTTACGTTGCAAAATTGTGGGGCGCTGTTGAGCTCGGGAGGGCTCAGGCACCGTCTGCCCCACTTAGTATCAGCTATACAGGTGCATCTCAATAAATTAGAATGTCGTGGAAAAGTTCATTTATTTCAGTAATTCAACTCAAATTGTGAAACTCGTGTATTAAATAAATTCAGTGCACACAGACTGAAGTAGTTTAAGTCTTTGGTTCTTTTAATTGTGATGATTTTGGCTCACATTTAACAAAAACCCACTGTTACGTTCCCAGTTAGTCTAGGGTTCAAGGAACCAGTAACAGAATAAAAAAGCTCGTTTATTTTACAGATATGGGAAGATCTCAAGGCTTCAAGAGGGGGCAAGGCCAAAATAACAAACAAAAACCCTCTAACTACTAGGGAGAAACTAACTAAGCTAACACGAAGAAAAAGAAACAAATACAATCAATACACTAACTCCCTAACTAGCATAAACAGGAGAAAAACAAGGTATAAAGAAAATGGCACCCGCCTCTGTACTAACATATTCCCAATAAATTAACAATAACTTCATAAATAAAGAACATCAGAAAAAAGTACAAACAAATTATAACTTCTAAACCAAATTTCTTAAGCAGCAGTCACCACAAAAGTGTTAACACAATAACACTATAAAGAAATCAGTTCAACAACATTAAATCAAAACAACTAATAAAGCTTGTGGGGTTGAGAATAGAATCCTCACGACGCAGCCTCCACACACACACACTGCACTGTGCAATGGTGCAGCTTATATTCAGTTTCTCATCCTCCTGCAATCACATCAGATCACCAATCATTGGAATCAGGTGGCAGCCATTACCTCCTGTTTATGGGAAGTAAAGGGAAAAAGAGAGAGAAAGAGATAGAGAGAGAAAAACAAAACAAATACGTCCTTGGACGCAACACCCACCAATTCACTATTTCAACAAATTAGAATACTTCATAAGACCAATAAAAAAAAAAAACATTTTTAGTGAATTGTTGGCCTTCTGGAAAGTATGTTCATTTACTGCATATGTGCTCAATACTTGGTAGGGGCTCCTTTTGCTTTAATTACTGCCTCAATTCGGTGTGGCATGGAGGTGATCAGTTTGTGGCACTGCTGAGGTGGTATGGAAGCCCAGGTTTCTCTGACAGTGGCCTTCAGCTCATCTGCATTTTTTGGTCTCTTGTTTCTCATTTTCCTCTTGACAATACCCCATAGATTCTCTATGGGATTCAGGTCTGGTGAGTTTGCTGGCCAGTCAAGCACACCAACACCATGGTCATTTAACCAAATTTAACCTAACTTTTGGTGCTTTTGGCAGTGTGGGCAGGTGCCAAATCCTGCTGGAAAATGAAATCAGCATCTTTAAAAAGCTGGTCAGCAGAAAGAAGCATGAAGTGCTCCAAAATTTCTTGGTAAACGGGTGCAGTGACTTTGGTTTTCAAAAAACACAATGGACCAACACCAGCAGATGACATTGCACCTCAAATCATCACAGACTGTGGAAACTTAACACTGGACTTCAAGCAACTTGGGCTATGAGCTTCTCCAGACTCTAGGACCTTGGTTTCCAAATGAAATACAAAACTTGCTCTCATCTGAAAAGAGGACTTTGGACCACTGGGCAACAGTCCAGTTCTTCTCCTTAGGCCAGGTAAGACGCCTCTGACATTGTCTGTGGTTCAGGAGTGGCTTAACAAGAGGAATACAACAACTGTAGCCAAATTCCTTGACACGTCTGTGTGTGGTGGCTCTTGATTCCTTGACCCCAGCCTCAGTCCATTCCTTGTGAAGTTCACCCAAATTCTTGAATCGATTTTGCTTGACAATCCTCATAAGGCTGCGGTTCTCTCGGTTGGTTGTGCATCTTTTTCTTCCACACTTTTTCCTTCCACTCAACTTTATGTTAACATGCTTGGATACAGCACTCTGTGAACAGTCAGCTTCTTTGGCAATGAATGTTTGTGGCTTACCCTCCTTGTGAAGGGTGTCAATGATTGTCTTCTGGACAACTGTCAGATCAGCAGTCTTCCCCATGATTGTGTAGCCTAGTGAACCAAACTGAGAGACCATTTTGAAGGCTCAGGAAACCTTTGCAGGTGTTTTGAGTTGATTGGCTGATTGGCATGTCACCATATTCTAATTTGTTGAGATAGTGAATTCGTGGGTTTTTGTTAAATGTGAGCCAAAATCATCACAATTAAAAGAACCAAAGACTTAAACTACTTCAGTCTGTGTGCACTGAATTTATTTAATACACGAGTTTCATAATTTGAGTTGAATTACTGAAATAAATGAACTTTTCCACAACATTCTAATTTATTGAGATGCACCTGTATGCCTATCGTTTCACTTAAGAAGACACTGATTCATTAACAGGGATTGCATGAGTTACTGTCATATATACTGTGTGTAGTTTTTGAAGTGTCATTTTTAGATATCCCATACATGTGATTTATTTTGTTTTTTCTAAAACTCTTAAGTGTGTTTATCTGATAAATGAAAGTCATATGGGATGATATGAGGGTGGAAAGGATGGAGTTTCCTTTTCATCCCTTTCCCTGTATTTTTTTCCCTGTGTTCAGTTGTGCTGCATTTTAGTTATTGTTGTTGCACTAGATCAGGGGTGGCGAACGTCGGTCTTGGAGAGCCGCAGCCCTGCAGAGTTTTGCTTCAACCCTAATCAAACACCTGAACAAGCTAATCAAGGTCTGCAGGGTTACTAGAAAGCTACATACAGATAAGTTTTAATTAGGGTTGGAGCTGAACTCTGCAGGGCTGCGGCTCTCCAGGACCGGAGTTCGCCACCCCTGCACTAGATATACGTGTTTGACCTGTGCCATTGCAATTTGTTTCGTTTTCTCCCTTTAACCAAACTTCTGAATGTCTGTCAGAAAAGAAAGTACTTCTACTTTTTTAATACTGGAGTACAATTTAAAGTTGTACTTTTTTACTTTTACTCAAGTAGCCTATGTTTTTGGCCATATACTTGTACTTTCACTTGAGGAAAATTTTTGAGTACTTTTTACACCTCTGAAAACAACCCAATTTGGGTTATTTTGGTAACCCAACGCTGGGTTTGTTCATATTTGACCCAGCGCTGGGTTACCAAAATAACCCAAATCCAGGCAGAATGCATGTTAATGCTCACTGAACAAAGTCTCTGCTAATGGTGTTTGGACTTCCTTGTAAAGAGTAGTTTTCAGCAAGACGAGATGTGTTTCTCTGCAGTTTTCAGCCAAGCAAGATACCCAACTCCCACTTGCAGCATCACAAAAGTGCTCCTGTAAAATAGGAGAAAAAACAAAAACCAACAAATAGGATTATTTCACATCCATTTATCAGGTGAAATGTCAGGGAAAAGTATTACTTACAATATAAGAATAGTTAACCCAAAACTGAAAATTCTGTCATCATTTATTTATACTCATGTGGTTCCACACCTGTAGGACCTTCTGTCTTCTGAGGAACACAAAAATAGATATTTTGAACAATCAACAGAAGAAACTGTCATACATGGCATCTGTGGAAAGGCATGAGTATAAGTAAACATTTACTGTTCACTTATGGTTGGACTCCTCCTACCAAAATTATTGCACATAAATGGGACAGTACATAAATAAATGACAATGCAAGCATACAAAAAACTTACATTTGATGCATTTTTTATGAAACATTTTTAAAAGGAGATCAGACTATTTATTATTTTTGTTTAATAATCAAAAAATTAAGCATGACAATCAATAATCTTAAAATATGCAATTGTGGCTTTACCCATGTCTCTGGTATGTGTAAACTCTTCTCATCCCACTTAATTTATTGGTGGCTTCATATTCTTCAAGCACATCATCTCCTTTCGATTTTTCTGTTAAGCCAGCATGAACCATCTGTAACAATATTAAAGGAACAGTTAACTTAAAATTGTAATTCCAAACCTATACGATTCACATTTGCTGAACACAAAACACGTTCATGCTTTAAAAAAAAGATAATAAAGTTTCTAAAGTAGTTTATGCGACTCGTGCCATATTCCAAGACCTGTGAGGGCAGAAAATCACTTTGAATGACAAACAATTTAACTCAACAATTTAATCGCTATTAATCAATATGTGATGTAATAAAACACAAATTTTAAATGAGGTAAAACACTTACTTATGTTTCCCCAGTTAAAAGTGGCTTCCGCGTCAATGCATAGCCATTCAAATGCATCTATAAGAAACGTTTAGGCTCGTTTAGGCGCGCACAGCATAAAAATATCATCATAAAGTAATATTATTTTATAAAATACAAAATGTAAATGAGGTTAAACACTTACTTTCAGTGTTTTCTATGATAAAACCAATTTCCCCATCTTCTCTGCATCATAAGTGAAGGAAAATATCCCTCTGAGAAAAAGTTTAGGAGTGCACATCACACAAATATCGCTATAAATCAATATGATGTTGTGAAATACATATAAATGAGATACAACACTTAACCTTTGGTGTGTCCCTTTTAAAAAGAAACGTTCTCGTCTGGTCCGCCTCGCGAGTGGAAGAAATGTCTTAAAAAAAAAAAGTTTAGGCGCACACACCTAATAAATATCGCTATAAAACGATATGATATTACAAAACACATATTGTGAGTAAGATTAAACACTTAATTTCGCAGTTTTCCGTCCTTGTATGCTCCGCATTGCGAGTCTAAGAAAATGGCGTCTGTGAAAAATATTCCAGATGGGTCAAGCACGCGCACGAGCAAATGTCCCGGATGTGACTAATAACACTCAACAGAGTGTTATAAGAGTTTCTCTGCGTATAGAGTGGGGGAACTATGATGTCACTTTGTAGGCGAAAACCCAGAAGCGAGTTAGCATTTTAGCACTTCCGGTTCCAACGTCCCAGAGTCAATGGGTTTTTTGAATGGGATTTTAGTTAAATCCCTAAAATAAGGTCCGTGGTTCACATGGGCTCAAGATACTTTCACGTTTTATTCTACGACATAAAACACACCAGTTACACCCCACTCGTGATTTTTTTATGCTGTTACGTTTCTTAAAAAAGACGGTTGCTAACAAGTTGCTAAATGGGACTACAGGCGCTGTCGGAGACATTAAATGTCAGCACGCCGGACAGTTTATCAATTTAGTATTTTCCAGTTGTAGTATAATTTATAATGCGATTAATTTTAGGATAACCAATGAATAGTTTACAGCATTTTCTATTGTTGTTCGACAATGTTTTTTTGCTTTGCCCCGAAATGTGACACATGTCTTCGGAGGGAAGAAACGCTCTCGGTTACTAATGTAACCTCGGTTCCCCGAAATGAGGGAACGAGACATTGCTATGGGAAATACCTTTTCCTCGAATACTACTGAAGCCTTATTGAATCACGCCAGTAAAACTGGCCAATGACGTTCAAGCGCGTGAAATATGAGCGGGATCCCACTCTATATAAGGCAGTGCTTGTACGTCATCCATTCAGAATCTTTGACTGAAGCAACTTGGCATACTAAGATCCTGAGCTCGGTGACATGGCAATAACAGCAATGTCTCGTTCGCTCATTTCGGGGAACCGAGGTTACGTTAGTAACCGAGAGCGTTCCCCTTCAGTTCGATCACTCTACATTGCTATGGGAACGTATAAAATCCCGCCGTGTCACAGCGATGGAGCCTGGTTCGACAAAGTATGTCAAGTTTCACATCCAGAGCCGCAATGAGAGCGGCAATGATATTGGCGCTCTTCATAAACACAGCTCAGGTCTACAGGACCTAGTCAAAACCATCAAGACTATGCCGCGTCACACCAGGGGCGGAGTTAACTCCGGTGAAACAGAGAAAGTGAAATGGCGGCGGCTTCGGCGCTTTCACATATAGATTAATTGTAATTGTTTAATTTTAATGAAATCATGTTATGATGCACTGCCGTATCGGTATGATGGTGACCAAGTCCTAAAAGACGTGGTGAACTATACCATAACACTGTGATAACTGACGGGGACAGCATTGAATTGGTGGTGCATTAATACAGGGTGTATACGACCTAGTCGAAACCACTCTGATACACATCTCAGATCATAGCTGAGGTTGAGTAGGCGCGTGCACTGACAGCACATGCGAGGCAAGCGACGACACATCTAGGTTATAAAACCTCGCGAAAGTGCTGGGTGACGACCAGCCTGCCGCCATACAAATGTCCTGAATAGACATGCCATTTGCCCAGGCCCAGGATGACGCGAGTCCACGTGTTGAGTGAGCCCGAACCCCTATAGGACATTCCACGCCCTTAGAGCTGTAAGCCAAATCAATTGCGTCGACGATCCAGTGTGACAGCCTTTGCTTGGACACAGGCAATCCTTTTGTACGTCCAACAAAACATACAAATAGCTGCTCCGAGAGTCTGAACTGTCTAGAGAGCTCTATATAAGTGCGCACCGCACGTATAGGGCACAGCAGGAGTGTATTAAGCGGCTCCGTCCCGGCCGGTGTTTCGGGGCGGAGAGCAGATAGTGTTATGACCTGCGCTTTAAATGGAGTCGAAAGCACTTTAGGCACATAACCTTTTCTAGGCTTCAAGGTGAGTCTGCAATCACCTGGTCCGAATTCAATACACGAGTCGTCAGTTGAAAGCTCCTGCAGGTCTCCAACTCGCTTAACAGAGACCAGCGCGAGCAGGAGCGCTGTCTTGAGAGAGAGCGCTCGCAAGCTCGCTGATTGTATGGGCTCGAACGGGGGTCCCGTGAGAGCGTCAAGCACAAGCGCCAAGTCCCAAGTGGGTAGAGTAGAAGGGCGAGGAGGGTTCAGCCTTCTTGCTCCTTTTAAAAATCGTATGATCAGGTCATTTCTGCCGATCGGGCGATTTTCGACGTGCGCGTGGACACAGCCACATACACTTTCAATGTGGATGGCATACGACCACTATCAAATCGTTCTTGAAGGAAGGCAAGGATTATTGGAATTAATACCAATTAGCTGATTGGATCTTCGCCCCGCGATACGCACCAACTTGAAAAAACTCTCCATTTATGTGCGTAAAGACATTTCGTGGAAGGAGCCCTAGCCTCAGAGATAGTGTTCAACACCCGCTGAGGAAGTGCGTCTGTTACTGGCAAGCTCCGTTGAGTGGCCAGACATGAAGGCTCCATGACTCTGGATTTGGGTGCCAAATCGTTCCTTGTGCTTGAGCGAGGAGGTCTCTCTTCAGTGGGATAATCCATGGGGGGGCTACCAGCATCTCCACCAGTTCTGGGAACCACGGCTGATTGGTCCATTTCGGTGCCACTAACAGAACAGATTCCTTTTCCTCTCTGATTTTGCAAAGCACACGAGGCAGAAGCTTCACTGGAGGAAAGGCATACTTGCGTACTTTCGGCCAGCTGTGAGCTAGTGCATCCACTCCCAGAGGAGAGTGTGTCAGTGAATAAAACAGTGGGCAGTGAGTGTTCCCCGCTGATGCGAAGAGATCCACCTCCGCCCTGCCGAATACATTTCAAATCATATTGACTGTCAGAGGGTGTAATCTCCACTCCCCGTGGATTATCCCGCCCCTCGACAGTAAATCCGCGCCATAGTTCAGGTGTCCGGGGACATGTACTGCACGGATGGAGAGGAGGTGTCGATCTGCCCACAGAAGGAGGTCTCTCGCCAGTTGCAGCAGTGGTCGCAAGTTCACACTGCCTTGGTGATTTATAAACGCCACCACTGTCATGCTGTCCGTCCTGATGAGAACGTGACGTTGAAGAATGTCTGGAAGAAAGCACTCGAGCGCTAGGTGACCAGCACAGAGATCCAGACAGTTTATGTGCCGTGACTTCTCCGTTTCTGACCACGTCCCGAAGGGTGGTCTGCCATCGCATACGGCTCCCCAGCCCGTACTCGATGCATCTGTCGTAACATTCTTTCTCCTGATCACTTGACCAATACGAACACCCCGGCGATACAGAGTCATATCGCGCCAAGGGTTCAATGTATGCAAACAGTTGCGCGTCACTTTGATGTGCAAGGTGCCCGTGCGCCATGCGTTCTGTGGCACCCGGCTCTTTAACCAGAGCTGAAGCGGAAGCATATGTAGGAGCCCTAGATTGCACACTGTCGAGGCAGCAGCCATCTGGCCGAGGGTCCTCTGAAAGCATTTCAGCGGGGGAGAACGCCCTAATTTGAAGACTGCGAGAGAACTGATCAGTTTTTGTGAGCGCTCCTCCGACAGACGCGCTCGCATATTGATTGAGTCCAGCTCCACTCCTAAAAAGGAGATGTTCTGGCTCGGTATCAGCATGCTCTTTTGCATATTTACAGTCAGTCCTAAGCCCTGAACATGAGCGAGGAATCAGCGCGCTCTCTGATTGGGCTAACACTAGCCAGTCGTCGAGATAGTTCAGGATGCGCATTCCGCTCTGCTTCAGAGGAGAGAGAGCAGCATCCATGCATTTCGTAAACGTACGAGGGGCCAGACATAAGCCGAAGGGCAGGACCGTGAATTGGTACGCTATCCCTTCGATTGCAAATCTCAGGAAGCGCCTGTGGCGGGGGGCTACCTGAATGTGAAAATAAGCATCCTTTAAATCCACGGAGATAAACCAATCTCCCGGTCTGATATGTGAGAGGATTTGTCTCAGCGTAATCATTTTGAACGAGCGCTTTGAAAGCGCGCGATTCAGCGGCCTCAGGTCCAAGATTGGGCCGAGTCCGCCGTCTTTCTTTGGCACCAGAAAATAACGACTGTAGAAGCCGCTCTCGCGGTCTGTGAGAGGCACTGCCTCTACCGTGCGCTTTGCGAGAAGTTTGTGTATTTCCTCTCGCAAAACTGAGACATTCTGCTCCCGCACAGTGGACATTAACACACCGTTGAAACGGGGCGGTCTGCGAAAGAACTGAAGCGTGTTGCCGTTCTTTATTGATTTCATAACCCACTCTGATACCGACAGCGGGCGAGGCGGACTGCACACCGTGAGGGATAACTCGCCGTTGGGGGGCGGGGAGTTTAATACCACACGAGTGTGAGAGTGAGTGATGTGGGAGAGAGGAGTGAGAGGAGGAAAATTGCCCTGATATTGAGGTGATTTTTGTATTTTTTTTTACTTTATTGCACTGCACTGTGGAAAAGTCAAAACACAAACATGACAATCGTTCTTGCCGCCCGCAACAGGCAGGGGGGCGTGGTGAACACACACAGCGGAGCGAGCAGACTTTCTCAGTGGCTCGTCTTCGGCGCTGAGTGCAGCTTTCCTCCTCCGAGAGACTTTGATCCCGGAGCCGGTGGTCTGCCGTCTCGGTCAGGGCGGGGTTTCTGGCCCTTTGAGCCCTGGTGGCGCTTCGGCCGCGGCTGTCTTGGTCTCACCGCCGGCTCATGCTCGTGCCGAACAGCAGTAGGAGGGGCGAACGGTCTTCCCGCGCGCTGCGCTGAGGAGGAGCGGGAACGCGCAGGAGGGTTCGCGCCGGCACGCTTTGGTAAGAAGTGGCTAATGGCCTTCGACTGCTTCTGCGCTTCAACGAAGCGCTCCGTGAACATCTCAACTGCCTTGGTCAGGACGCGGAGGAGCTCAACATCACTCTGATGGAGGTCCCCAGCGTCACTGATGGGCGCAGAGTAATCCAGGCTGTTGGACCACTCCTCTCTCGCAGACGCTGCCACCAAGATGGCATCATCCTCATCCTCCTCCGTGGCTCCGAAAGACACCACATCTTGCGTGCTGGGGGAGGGGCGGAGATTAGCGGCCATGAAGCGCACTGGAAGGGGACCTGCAGCAGGGGGGTGAGGAGCGCGTGGGCACTGAGCCGGCGCGGTCTCGTCACCCGACCCGGACAGATCCGCGTCAGTAACTCGCGGCACTTTACTCCTTGGCTCAAAAGAGGCTGCAGAGGAAGAGCGCGGCAGAGCTAGATGGGCGAGTTCATCGCCTTGGACGATGGCCACACGGAGCCTGAGAGTCCGGAGACTCATATCTCCGTAGTGGGGGCAGTCCGACCCCACAAGCGCCGCCTCTGCGTGGGCGCGACCCAGGTAGAAGACGCACGATTCGTGGCCATCAGAGGGTTCGATTGGCTCTACGCAGGAGAGGCAATCGCGAGAGGTCATCTTTTGTCCGTCCGAAGCTCACCGGAACACAGCAGGGGAAGAGAAGGCGTGTCCGCTGCAGAGTGTAGATCACGATGAGTAGTAGATTTCTTGATAGGCTTCTTGCTGAAGGAAAAAATTCTGAATGGATGACGTACAAGCACTGCCTTATATAGAGTGGGATCCCGCTCATATTTCGCGCGCTTGAACGTCATTGGCCAGTTTTACTGGCGTGATTCAATAAGGCTTCAGTAGTATTTGAGGAAAAGGTATTTCCCATAGCAATGTAGAGTGACCGAATTGAAGGGGAAATCGTTTTATCGCTTACTGATGCGGAGACTCTGGGTTCGTACCATAAGTAAATTCATATTATGGTTATTACATGTAAACACCACATTTACTGGCTTTACATGGTGAAAGTGAAACTTTAATAATGCATAGTGCTTAAAGCCACGTCAAAAATAAATGTGTACGGCCGCATGAAGCTGTTAGAAAGAGATTGTAGAAGCAAGGATAAAATAATATTTTGTGTACCCACCCTAACAAAATGATGGCTGAAATGTGGTGCTTTGTTCACTAAAATAAGTTTAATCTTACCATATCCAAAGACTCGCTCACTGTCAAAGATGAAATACGCGGGGATACGTTTTTAATTAAAATATTCATATTAATCAAGGATTTATTGACTTTTAATGCACCTTATTTCGAAATGTACAGACATACATGCTTTAAATGTCCTTTAGTTATGATTATTTCATTTATTCACTATACTATTTATTACTATGTCTCATTTCAGTTTTATTTTGGCTCTAGTTTTGTATTTATTCCAGTTTATATGAAAAGGTTCATGTAGTGTGGATTAAAATTGATATACAGAGTAAATACGTTTCACTGAACATGTTAAAAATAAGTTTGAAACAGTTCTCGAGAGCGTGCTGGTGGTGACGCTGAAGGCGAGCGACCGTGGTGCTGTAGTTCGTTTATTGCCCAAGTTTAGCTTTTCAGTTCTGGCGCTTTTATTTAGGCTTCAAAATTTATCAACGTTATATTATTTTGTGAAGATTATCTTGATGGACAAAACGTGTAAATTTCATGTACTATGATTGAACACAGAGCTTATTTGTTGCGATTATCCAAAAGCCTATGGAAAAATCCCATTGGCTTTTTGTTGAGGGAACCAGTTTCATGCTAACCGCCGATCCGCCTACAAAGTGACGTCATAGTTCCCCCACTCTATTTACACCGGCCAGAGGGTGCTGTTTACACTAGCTAGTGTTAATCCCCTAAAGTTCAACACCACAACTTTAACACTTTACTCTAAAAGTCCTTAACACTAGGATTTCAACACTGAAGATTTTGCTGTGTGGAAATGACACCAATACTGTGCGACAGCTATATTTTGTATAAAAAGTAATATTGATAGTGGCCTCACATTAAATACTATAATGTATTTTAATTATTTTACTAGTGCTTAATTCAGGTACATTAATAGTTACCAGATAAGTCATATTTTTAAACTGTATTTTCATTGTTGAAGTTTAAAAGTCTGGGTGTGCAACAAGGAGAAAACAGCGATTTTGACACCTATAAGGAGGTTAAAAAGTATGAACTGGTTGCAATCGAGGGAAAGATGAATGCGGCCAAGTACAGGGATATCCTGGACGAAAACCTTCTCCAGAGTGCTCAGGACCTCAGACTGGGCCGAAGGTTTACCTTCCAACAAGACAATGACCCTAAGCACACAGCTAAAATAACGAAGGAGTGGCTTCACAACAACTCCGTGACTGTTCTTGAATGGCCCAGCCAGAGCCCTGACTTAAACCCAATTGAGCATCTCTGGAGAGACCTAAAAATGGCTGTCCACCAACGTTTACCATCCAACCTGACAGAACTGGAGAGGATCTGCAAGGAGGAATGGCAGAGGATGCCCAAATCCATCTTTCCCAAAAACACTCATGGCTGTATTAGACCAAAAGGGTGCTTCTACTAAATACTGAGCAAAGGGTCTGAATACTTAGGACCATGTGATATTTCAGTTTTTCTTTTTTAATAAATCTGCAAAAATGTCAACAATTCTGTTTTTCTGTCAATATGGGGTGCTGTGTGTACATTAATGAGGAAAAAAAATGAACTTAAATGATTTTAGCAAATGGCTGCAATATAACAAAGAGTGAAAAATTTAAGGGGGTCTGAATATTTTCCGTACCCACTGTATATAATGACCCAACAGCCATTACCCAGCGTTGTTTAGAGTGTAAGTGGCATAAATTAAGAGACTATAGTTAAATGAAATCAGAACATATTAGCATAATTTTATGTAGCTATGTTTTGTAGCTGATGTGTTAAAAGTATGTGGTAATGTTCTACATTTTAGAAGATCATTTTAAATTATTTTTAAGCATTAAAATGACCTCCCTGCTAAAAAAAAACAATAGCCCAATAGAAACCATGACAGAAATCCCAATGGTTTCCATTAAAATACCATTATAAATTATACCATTATACCATTAGCTTATTCCAGTAAAACCATTAAAAAATTCCTTTTTGTAGTGTGTTTTGGGCATTTTTCCAATAGGATTTAACGTCCCACCAATAGAATCCATCACATACCAGTAGACACCATTATAGTTTCCATTAAAACCAATACAATTCCCATTATAACCATTAAAACCATTACATTTTCTATTGTGTTATGGGCAGGGTTCTATTGTTTTTTTTCATCAGGGCTTCAATGTATTCAATGGGCACTTTAACTTTATGTTTTCAAAACAAACAAAAAAGGCCCACCACCTGTCTCTATTTACTCTGTCCATTTGCATCCTTGGTATATTTACATGGCAAACAGCACATATGAAACACACAAAGTTTTGGAAAAAATACTTCAGCTCTCAGCAAACACAAACATTCAATTTGTTGTTTGTTGTTTTTTAGACATTTTTAGACATTGTTTGTTGTTTTTTAGACATTTCCCAGACACACACCCACTGAGGGCTGAAAAACCATTCACCTGTGCTTAACATATAGTGATGGTCTTATTCTATTGGGGGAGGTGTTTTCTGCCACCTGTTTTTCCCTTTGCTATTTATTCCAGTGCACTTGATTTCCCTTCACTCATTCATAAGAGATTGGAAGCCTAATTAAAAGCTTAATTGCACTTACAGTGGAGTCCTGTGTGGCCATAAAGCTGTTAGGAATGTCAATTGATGATTAATCATGTCAAAACATGCCACACAAAGTCTGGATCCTGTCAGAAGCATTATTTACGCCTGTGTGTTTTGGCTCATAAATAAACACCTGGGAAGGCGACTCTTTTCATTATGATTAGTGTGGTTAACCAGGCAGAGCAAATGTGCACACAGTCAATGATCATAACACTGCCCTGTCTGTAAAGTTTAGTTAAGACAGTCTCCTAGGCAACCTGTTGGCCACTTATTTCTGCTCCGATTAGTATTGTGATGATGATCATGGTAATTGTCCCAGCTGAGCTAGTGACCCAGAACACAGTGATAGAGTTAAAGTGATGAAAACACATGAATTTGAAAGTTGGAACTACTTTTGAGAAGATTGATGGATGAGCTTCATGCCAACACACAAAAGCACACATTAGAGGACTTATGCTTGCAGGAGTAGACATAGGCCTACTTAAAATGTATACAAACAAGTGCAATTTTGAATCATTGCACTAATTGAAATATTTCATGCTCTTAATCTTTTATTTATATAAACCTGGTGAACAGGTTTGTTAATAGTTTTGGAGAAACAGGAATCTTATAGATGTTGGGCCATAGAGTGCCATTTTAAATTTTGATCTTGAGGTTTCTGTGACTTTTTTTTCCACATGTCCATGTTTTACATTTCTAAACAAAAAGGGGGAAATCATAATAAAAAAAATGTAAAGTGTAGTAATCCAAATTGAAGGAGCTTTTATCGATTGTGTGTGTGCGTGCCTCACACCTTAAGTAATCATAATCACATCGGTGTGTGCCTGAGAGTGTACCCCCACCAGCGCATTAGAGCGACCCACTTCAACCCAGGTACCCTCGTTCCCCCCAGCACATTCCATCTCATCAGTCAGAGTTCGAGACTTCAGCGCATGAGCAGATGACATCTGCTCACACAGACGACAGACAAGTTCATCACCAGCCTCCATCCACACAGGAGAAAACGCACAGAGGCCCTGCTCCAACTATCCCCTTTCTGACAGCCCTGATCCTAGAGAGTTCTCTCGACTAAGGATAGCACTGGATAATATTCTACCCGAGGATGTAACAGAACAGTTCAAGTATCAGATCCTCACTGACCACCTGAAATTGGAGGAAGCACTTCTTGTGGCGTACTCATACAACAACTCAAGGTTCCCTTTCACAAACACCATGAGAGCCCTCAATAAAATGTATGGCCAGCCCCATCATCTAGTATTACAGCGCATTGCCGAATTGATGGATGGACCAAACCTTTGCAGTGGAGATGTGAAAGCTTTTTGGATGTTTGGACTCCAAATGCGCTCCCTGGTTAGTATGCTGGAACAGTTGGGCAAGAAAGGCAATGTTGAGTTGGAGTGTGGGTCACATGTCTCCAGATTGATGAGTAAACTGCCACATGACCTCAGGTCCAGTTTCAAGAGGTACATTCACCCTCTTCGCGTCACCATCCCCACCTTATTGGACTTTGCAGATTGGCTTGAGTACGAGCTTCAAGTTCAGGACGAGCACACTGACTATACTAGTCAGCCCGAAGTTTCATCACTGCAGAGAAGGGAGATGAAGAGAAACTCTAAGCAATCTCGTAAACCCACTACCATCCTCCTTGGTACAGCGAACCAGCCCAGCCACACCAGCTCATCCACCCAAATCAGCTGCTGCTAAGAGAGAAGGGGTGAAAGCTTACTGTCCATACTGTGACAACAACAGACATTTCTTGAATGGATGTGAGAACTTCAAGTTACTCAGTAAGGAACAGAAAGTGACTTGGATTAAAGGCCAAAATAGATGCTGGCGCTGTGGGTGTGGTCATCATGCCGCTAATTGCACACTCAAAGCGCTCTGTCCAACTTGCAAAAGGCAACATTTGCAGGCACTACACGATATAAATGAACAAAGTAGATCCACAGAAGAAGCAGTTTGACTTAGTGGGAGCATATACAGGCTAAACAAGAGTGGTGCAAGAATTGAGCCTTGTGGGACTCCGCATGTCATGGACGTCCACTTAGACTTATGCTCTCCTATAATCACATAATAACCTCTCCCTTCTAAGTATGACCTGAACCATTTGAGTACCATCCCGGAGAGCCCGACCCAGTCTCTCTAGAAGTATGTTATGATCAACAGTGTCAAACGCAGCACTAAGATCTAGTAGTACCAGCACTGATATTTTGCCAGAATCAGAATTGAAGCGAACATCATTTATTATTGTAATAAGTGCTGTCTCTGTGCTGTGATGCGCTCGGAAACCAGATTGAAAATTGTCCAGGCATCCATTTGAGTTTAAGTAGTTGGTCAGCTGATTAAAAACTACCGTTTCAATAATCTTACCTATGAAAGGAAGATTTGATATTGGTCTATAGTTGCTCAACATTGTGTTATCAAGATTGCGCTTTTTCAGGAGGGGCTTAACAACTGCAGTTTTCAGGCAATTTGGAAAAGTCCCATAAAGAAGTGAGGCGTTCACCACTTATAAGAGATCTGCTTCTAAACAGTTTATCACACTTTTGAAAAAAGATGTGGGAAGTGTGTCAAGATAGCAGGTTGACGATTTAAGGTGCTGTACTATTTCTTCCAAAATTTTGCTATCAATTGCTTCAAAACAGACATAGTCACTTCTTTTTGAAATTGCGGTCGAATCTGTGTGACCTCTGCATAACCTGAGGATATGCCAATGTCCTTTCTGATATTATCGATCTTCTCAGAAAAGAAGGAATTTGCTGTCGGAGAGCATTTAATTGGGAATCTGACTTAGGGGTTTGTTAGTCTCTCAACAGAAGCAAAAAGAGTGCGAGTGTTGTTTAAGTTACTGTTTACGAGGTTTGAGAAGAAGGTCTGTCTAGCTGTGGCTAGTTCCACATTGAAAGCATGAAGGCTGTCTTTATAGATGCTATAGTGAATTTCAAGTTTCGTCTTCCGCCACATCCGCTCAGCTTTTCTGCATTGTCTTTTCATACTCAGAACTGCTGTTGATTTTCTCCAAGATGATTTTTGTCTGCCAGTCTTCTTGCTGTCCTTTACCGGAGCAATATCAATATGGTTTCAAGTAAACGCACAAAATGCATTATTTGGGTAACACTTTACAATAATTCATTAACACTTAAATTAAACAGAAAAGCAAGCAGGTGCATGATTTGGCATGGCAGCTAATACAAATAATTAGTAACCGTTTCCTTACCTAAATCCTGCGTTTGGACCAGGCTCGGTTGCAGAATCACAAAACACATTTGTGCTTCTGAAATTATTATCTTGATCTATATAGTCAGTGGTTAGCTATCTCTGTGTCATACGTGGTCACTTGTCAAGCATGAAAAACAAGTTTTATTTAAATTCTGAATATATTATCGTATACAGCATGCAAAGAGCGCTCCCTTTAAATTTATTGAAAACTGTCACTCATTCATCACGATCTTACAAAGTTCCATTTTAACCAGTGAATGTGACCACAAAATGAAACTTTTTTTTTTTTAATGAAGTTACGAGCATGATAGAACTCGGCGCTGGACACAAAGCGGCGAGTGCGTGGATTACAACCTGAACACCTCTGATTGGCCATTGCGTTGTAGAAATCAACAAACAGGTCTGTGATTGGCTACTTTGCTCCCCTCTGCAAAAATGCATTGTAAAATCATTTGACACTTTCCAAAGCAGAAGATACACTGGATTGTTGCCAAATCTATTTCGTTATGCTATTATTACTGTTACATTCCTTGTTTGTATTTGCTTGCCCTTTTGTATTTTCTGTTCTTTTTCCTTTTTGCCACTTTGTTTTCTTCTTTTCTTCTTGATTTTTAGGTTTCATCTATTGGCTGACTCAGTCCACCGGTCGACCAATTAGGCTGGACCTACTCGTTATAAAAGGGGCTGGGCCTCTTTGGCTGTTGTCAGTTGTCCTGCGTTCCAGTCAGCGGGCGGCTGTCCATTTGTTGTCAACCTCGTTCATTCTGTTGTTCAATTGTGTTATGGATTTTGTTAAGTTCTGCTGAATTTAGTTGATCCGTTATTTGCTAATTTGAGACTTTTTGAGTTCATCTAGATGCAGTAAAAACAGATTAAGTACACCTGTAGGGCTACCGCATGATTAGTAGGCTACTTTAATTATTAGCCTAATATGCTGTGTAATCCAGATTGTTTTAAGTCAGACCAGTATGGCTTTTGTCACTTGCGACTTGGTAAAAGGAGATAGGTAAGCGACTTGGGAAAAGGAGATAGGTAAGCCTTTGTATTTAAGTTTAGTTTCCTTTTCTTGTTAGTTTCAGGTAAGGAGTGACAGCCACCTGTGTATTTTTATTATTAATGAGAGTAGCTTAGGTTGGGCGTCGGATACGCCGAAGCTTGCGGTTTTATTTCTACCTCTTTTGTTTGGTAGTTAGATTAGTTGGGTTGGGGGTTAGTAATTAGGGTTGTTTTGCTTTTTGATAATTTCTTTGTTTTGGTGTCACTCATTTTTCTCCTTTTCCTTATAATTTATTTAAAGACCTTATATTTTCGCAAGGATTGTAATTTCCTAAGTACATTTCCTAATAAATTGAACTTGTGATAACAATGGTTACTTGCCTCCCGGACATTTTCTTCCATGTTTGCTTCATGTCCGTGGGGGGGGCAAAGCCGGGCCTGGTTTGGGCCCTGGCGTTGTGGCAGCGGTCAAAGAGCTCTTACAGGAGGAGAAGGGAGAGCTGGGTCTGCAGTCTTTGGTGGTTGGGGGGCCCGCTGTTTTTTAGTTGATATCTGGAGGCTTGCAGCGAAAGAGTGGGAGAGTTTGGTCCCAGCATACACCAGTTCCACCATTTTCTGTGAGAAGCTTAAAAGTGAAGATGCTGGAGAGAGGGATAGTGTGTCTGGTGAGATGGGCTCTGGCTCTGGTGTTTCCAGTGGCTTTGATATGTTGTCCTGGCTTCCCTGGCTGTTTTCCAGAAATTCGTCCTTGGGTGCTGAGTCTTGGAGCTGATGTAGTGCGTCACAATCTGTTTGTGATGAGCTCTGTGGGCATGGCTCAGCTGGGATAGTCTCCGTGAGGAGAGCTTGTTTTGGCTGCGTGGCTATATCAATGTCCTTGTGGGATGTGTCAACCATATGATGACTCTGAAGCTGATATGAAGTCCTGTGGTCACTCATATTCTGTCTAGGTGTGAGTGTGCCATCCAGGCTGAGTGGATTGGCACACACCACTGAAGGATGACGGAGGGAGAAATAGATGAAGAGTTTGGCTCCAAAACGCTATAAATCCATTTTGATTAATTTGAGTAAAAATGTTTTTTTTACCAAGAAAGTGGCAAGATGAAAACCACTATTTTCTATTTCAAACTTTCACATACCATCTTTAGGTTATAATAACATTAAAAATTCAAATCCAGATTTTGATTTTCAAAGATTTATTATAAAAAGAGTTTTTTTTTTTTTTTCAAAATGCAATCCATTGAATCAATATAAAAGTTATTTTTCATATTTAAACTAAAAGGATAAAATAAAATAAAATTTCATCACGAACAAGAACATGAACAACAATATCACATTAGACCACAGAAATTCCAAAATGACATTTCCCTTACATTCAACTTCCAGTGCATTCATCTTTGCCATGTTACATTCATTTAGTTGACTAGTGCTATAGGCTGTACTGTATTAACAAAAACATTAATGGCATTAATAAAAACACTTACACTGACAAGCTACGCAATATCGCGTTCATAATTGAATGTGATTCATCTGCAATTATTAACGCGATATTGCGTAGCTTGTCAGTGATCTACGGCCCTGTGTATTAAATGCCGCTCCACCTGAAAGCACGTGATGGAGATCACAGAACACCGGCTTTACTGACGAGATGCGCATGGCAATCACATGCGATTTATCGTGCAGCCCTTTTTGTTTGTTTTTTGATCAAAGTACAAAGTAGATGAGGAAAACTTGGATGCCGGGTGTATTCAAGTGCCCCATTACTGTCTACAGTGCGTGGAATGGTACGCTGTGATTGGTTGAGCGGATATATCACGTTCTGCAGAGAAGGGAGACTGGCGTTTGTTGCGGTTTGGGAAAAAAAGGGAGACAACATAACAGAATAACACGACGGATATTGCATTTTGTGTAAAATTAAAAATTTACTTTTCAATACTGACCAGATACAATACTGATTTTGGTGTTAACTCAATTTTTTTTTTTTTATGTTGTTTATCACGTTTTGGAACCAAACTCTTCAGATATGGTCCTTTAGCACTCTTGCACCAAGATTGGTTAGGTGGAGGCCATCCAGTTTAAACAGCTGTCTATGGCCCCAGAAAAGATTGAAGTTGTCGATGAAGTTGACTCCTTTTATACTGCAGGTTCTTTGTAGCCATGTATTCAGCCCAATCAGCCGTGAAAACATATTAGTTCCCCTTGCTGGGAGTGGTCCACTGATGAACGACTGAACTTCAAGTCTTTGAAGTGTTTCAAAGAGTTCACTGAAATCCTTCTTAAGGAGTTCTGACTTCTCTTTCCGAATATCATTCTTCCCCACATGGATGATGATTCGATTTTCAGTCTTGTGCTTCATCAGAATGTTCTGAAGTTCCTTGTTCACATCAGAGACACACATTGCTTGAGGAAAGCAGCATGTAGTTGTAGTCCTGCTACTGATGTTTCTGATAATAGAGTCACCCACTATCAGAGTCCTGGGCTCGGCTGCGTTCTGAGCTGAGTGCCGCTGTCTGCACGACCTCGAGCGTCTGTTAGTAGCAATGTTAGCTGCTGGCTGATACGATCTATGTTCAATCACATTTGGGTATTCCTCACCCACATTCATTAATACTTCAAATCTGTTCTCAAGATGTATAGAGGGTTGTAGAATACCAGTGTTTACAAGTCTTGTCATAGCCGTATCTGGGGTAGAGGATGTTATGGTAGCAATACGAGATACTTGTGACAATCTGATGTCTCGAGTGCCTTTGGGTCTCGCTCCCTGTTTGTGCCATCAATTAGTCTGTCGATCAGTTTCGACTTGTTTCTCTACACTTGGTATAAACTGTTGAGATTCACAGGACTCACCGGCTGTATGCTGAGGGGGTCCATAATTACCATCTGCTGTGTGTTCCGCCTGTTTTGGAAGTCCAGCAAATAACTTTGCTTCAAGAACCGCAATCCTTTGTAGAAGTCTGTGGCAGTTCATGCAGCAAGTAGATTCCACAAGAGGCATTTTCTCTTGTCTGTTTGAATGTAGACAGCTGTGTTTTCCCGTCTCCAGAATGTAAGCTGCTGGCAGTGGGAGGCAAAGAGTCTTCTTTTTCCCCAAAAAAATGTGTTGTTTGAGTACTGTGCTGATCTGCTGAAGTTTAAATCTTAGAGAGATCTGAGAAAACTGCATAAATAGGGAGCAAAGCGCAGAGCAATAAGCAAGAGCGTCCGAATAGTAGCGAAGCCGAAAGAGGAGTTTTGCAGGTTGCAGCAAGCTGGCTACATCTCAAAACTCCCTCCTGAACAGCGGGACCATTCCAAAGAGAGCTGGTACATTCCACATCATCTGGTGGAGCACAATGGAAAAAAAGGGTCATCTTCAACTGCTCGTTTGCCTACCAAGGTTACAACCTGAACGAGTACTTGCTCCCAGGTCCACCACTCAGTCCTTCTCTGCTGGAAGTTCTCCTGCGTTTTCGAGAACATTCCATTGCCGTTAGTAGTGACATTCATGGGATGTTCCACCAGGTACGCCTTTTACCTGAAGACAAACCACTGCTGAGATTCATCTGGAGAGATCTTCAGAGAGACAAAGCACCAGACATGTACAAATGGCAAGTTCTACCCTTCGGAACAACGTGTAGCCCTTGCTGTACAACATTCAGGCTACAAAAGTACATCCTGGATAACAGCGAGTCTGAAGACACACAGTTCTCAGTAGAGAAATCTTTCTACGTCGACAACTGCCTTCAGAGCTTCACCTCAAGTGAAACAGCGAAAGATTTTGTGGACAGACTCCGCAGCCTCTTAAGTTCAGGAGGCTTTGATTTAAGACAGTGGGTGAACAATGATCCGTCAATCATCAGTCACCTACCAGCTGATGCTCGATCACAAAGTAATATCCAGTGGCTCAGCGAAGGTCATCAAGATGCACAGGAGTCAACTCGTGGGCTACATTGGCATTGCTCATCAGACACTCTCTCCTATAAGCAACGTCGGACAGACCACCCACTTCCAACTATGCGGAGCATATACCATACCCTCGCTAGCCAGTATGACCCCCATTGGCTATATTACGCCATTCACAACATGGGCCAAAGTAATTGTACAGAGGTTATGGGACAAGGAAAGAGAGTGGGACGATCCTCGACTGCCTGAGGAACTTTTGAACTTGTGGAAAGTTTGGGAGAGTGAGCTGGATGATCTACAGCACGTTGCATGGCCGAGGTGTTACTGTCAGGGTTGGGGTGAAGGGATGAGGCGAGTTACTGAGAGTTACTGCAGTAAAGAACTTGATAACCCTACTAACACCAGGCGGATTCACATTTTCTGTGATGAATGAATGAATAAATTAATGATTCATTTCTGTAGCGCTTTATTGTGTATTGCTATACACCCAAAGCACTTTACAATCATGTGGGAGGGATCTCTCCTCAACCACCACCAGTGTGCAGCATCCACTTGGATGATGCAACGTTAGCCACAGGACAACGGCGCCAGTGCGCTCACCACACACCAGCTACAGGTGGAGAGGAGAGAGAGTCATAGAGCCAAACAAGTGGATGGGGATTATTAGGAGGCCATGATTGATAAGGGCCAGTGGAGGGAATTTAGCCAGGACACCGGGGTTACACCCCTACACTTTTACGAGAAGTGCCATGGGATTTTTTAATGACCACAGAGAGTCAGGACCTCGGTTTAACGTCTCATCCGAAAGACGGTGCTTTTTGACAGTATAGTGTCCCCGTCACTATACTGGGGTGTTAGCAGTGTTCATTTCGTTGACGAATAATTTTCGTCAACAACATTTTTTTCAACAACGCGACAATAACGAACGAAAACTCTTTTTGAATGACAAAAATTATGAGTAAATCTATTGACATTTACGTCGACGAATAAAAACGAGACGAAAATGTTAGGGAGGGACGATTTGGGAAGAGATTCATTCAGTACGAATCTGCTGCATTGGAGATTAGATGCAAACATATGAACCGGCGGGACATAAGCTAAATACACTTGCTTCACGGCGCATAAAACATTAAAAAATGTCAATATGTGGGAGTAAGAGAAGAGCAGACATATGGATAAATCTGACGCCGATGCAAGAGAGAACTCAATTCGGTCCGGTTTTCTGAGTGCAGACACTGAAGCATACACGTACAGAAAGCGCATCTCACAGGCGTGAGTACTCTTTCACGTCGCATCAATGGAGAAATACACACAAAATGATGTTGAAATGTCCATTTTGATGAGTATTCACGTAAACAGTTAATTACCTCTTAAGTGAACGTAAACCGTAGGGAGAATGTGTATTAGTACATTGCATCCATTACATCCATGCATTTGGTTTTAAAGGGGCAGCAGCCTAATGGCGCTTTTCCACTGCATGGTACGGCACAGTACGGTTCAGTACGGCTCGCTTTTGGGGGGCTTTCCACTGGGTACAGTACCTGGTACCGGGTACTTTTTTTAGTACCACCTGCCCGAGGTTCCAAGCGAACCATACCGTTACCAAAACGTGACGTGTGAACTCTGCTGATCACTGATTGGCCGGAGAAAATCGTTACTGCCTGCGTCATTGAACTTGTGGCACGAGACACAACAGACCCGCTAGATTTAAATCAGCACAGCCAGCGAAGGATCGAACGGGACTGTTTTGAATGAGCGCACCTTTCTTTTAACAACCAAAAACCGTCTGTTTTGTTGTCAGTCGAGGAAGTACAGACTGTCCTCTCATTGATAGCCGAGGAGCAGATCCAGCGAGAGTGTGATGGAGCGACGCAGAATGAAAAAGTTTTTCAGGAGTCGCGGCAGTAGAGGTGGCGCGACTATAACGACACGTGAATAATCTTGCCCACTCTAAAGCGGTACTAAACTGCAGTGGAAACGCAACCCGAGCAGAACTGAGTCATGCCGTGCCGTGCTGTTCTGAACCGTGCCGAGCCGAGTCGTACCACGCAGTGGAAAAGCGCCATAATTTAGTCACTATTGTCCAAGTCATTGATGTTAATCAAGCAAGAAAAGAAAGACAGAAAATCACTCACTGCTCTTGACTGAATCACTTTAGTAGCCCTAAAGATTAATCTAAATTTATTTATAGAAATAAATACAGTGGGGCAAAAAAGTATTTAGTCAGCCACCAATTGTGCAAGTTCTCCCACTTAAAAAGATGAGGGAGGCCTGTAATTTTCATCATAGGTATACCTCAACTATGAGAGACAAAAAAATCCAGAAAATCACATTGTAGGATTTTTAAAGAATTAATTGGCAAATTCCTTTGTAAAATAAGTATTTGGTCACCTACAAACAAGCAAGATTTCTGGCTCTCACAGACCTGTAACTTCTTCTTTAAGAGGCTCCTCTGTCCTCCACTCGTTACCTGTATTAATGGCATCTGTTTGAACTTGTTATCAGTATAAAAGACACCTGTCCACAACCTCAAACAGTCCAACTCCAAACTCCACCATGGCCAAGACCAAAGAGCTGTCAAAGGACACCAGACAAAAACAAAATTGTAGACCTGCACCAGGCTGGGAAGACTGAATCTGCAATAGGTAAGCAGCTTGGTGTGAAGAAATCAACTGTGGGAGCAATTATTAGAAAATGGAAGACATACAAGACCACTGATAATCTCCCTCGATCTGGGGCTCCACGAAGATCTCACCCGTGGGGTCAAAATGATCACAAGAACTGTGAGCAAAAATCCCAGAACCACACGGGGGGACCTAGTGAATGACCTGCAGAGAGCTGGACCCAAAATAACAAAGGCTACCATCAGTAACACACTGCACCGCCAGGGACTCAAATCCTGCAGTGCCAGACATGTCCCCCTGCTTAAGCCAGTACATGTCCGGGCCCGTCTGAAGTTTGCTAGAGAGCATTTTGATGATCCAGAAGAGGATTGGGAGAATGTCATATGGTCAGATGAAACCAAAATAGAACTTTTTGGTAAAAACTCAAAGAATGCTGAGTTGCATCCAAAGAACACCATACCTACTGTGAAGCATGGGGGTGGAAGCATCATGCTTTGGGGCTGTTTTTCTGCAAAGGGACCAGGACGACTGATCCGTGTAAACAAAAGAATGAATGGGGCCATGTATCGTGAGATTTTGAATGAAAACCTCCTTCCATCAGCAAGGGCATTGAAGATGAAACGTGGCTGGGTCTTTCAGCATGACAATGATCCCAAACACACCGCCTGGCAACGAAGGAGTGGCTTCGTAAGAAGCATTTCAAGGTCCTGGAGTGGCCTAGCCAGTCTCCAGATCTCAACCCAATCGAAAATCTTTGGAGGGAGTTGAAAGTCCGTGTTGCCCAGCGACAGCCCCAAAACATTACTGCTCTAGAGGAGATCTGCATGGAGGAATGGGCCAAAATACCAGCAACAGTGTGTGAAAACCTTGTGAAGACTTACAGAAAACGTTTGACCTCTGTCATTGCCAACAAAGGGTATATAACAAAGTATTGAGATGAAATTTTGTTATTGACCAAATACTTATTTTCCAGCATAATTTGCAAATAAATTTTAAAAATCCTACAATGTGATTTTCTGGATTTTTTTTTCTTCTCATTTTGTCTCTCATAGTTGAGGTATACCTATGATGAAAATTACAGGCCTCTGTCATCTTTTTAAGTGGGAAAACTTGCACAATTGGTTGCTGACTAAATACTTTTTTGCCCCACTGTATGTCTGGTTGAAAGAATGAATAATGGTAAACACGTTGTTATAAAGAATGCATAATTAGCCTATATAACCATTGATATTTCATTAAAAAGTTCATTAAAAAGGCATGTTGTGTGTCACCGCAGTTAAATCCCAGTCTATCATGATAAAACCTTAATATAAAACCTATATAATGAGTTTGGAAATTTTAGAGAAATGCTTAATAAATGCACTGTAACTAAACCCATTAGATTTTAGCAGACTAAATTTACTGAAGATTTAGTCGACTAAAATCTTATGATATTTAGTCGACTAAAACTAGACTAAAACTAAAAACAATTCAGATGACTAAAATATGAGTAAAACTAAATGGCATTTTAGTCAAGTCTATGACTAAAACTAAATCAAAATTTGCTGTCAAAATTAACACTGGGCGTTAGGACCCACACAGACCACAGGATGAGCACCCCCTGCTGGCCTCATTAACACCTCTTCCAACAGCAACCTAGTTTCTGGTAATCGTCTGTGATGCTTCAGAGCAAGCCTATGGTTCTGTGGCCTATTTACGAACTGAAAACCCTGAAGGTAAAGTGGAAGTAGCCTTTGTAGCTGCTAGATCTCGAGTAGCCCCAAAAAAACAGCAAATCATTCCACAGTTGGAGTTATGTGCAGCAGTGACTGGCGCACAGCTCACAAAGGTTCCGAAGACAGAACTGACTTTGTCACTCTGTAGTCTGATTCCACAACTGTGCTTAACTGGTTAAAGTGTTTGTAGGCAGAGTGGAAGCATTCCAGGAACTCACAGAGTCTGATAAGTGGAAGTATGTGCCATCAAAGGAGAATCCCGCAGATGACATCACCAAGGGAAAATCCCTCTGTGACATAGGCCAGGAAAGTAGATGGAACAAAGGGCCCAAATTTCTCAGACAAACAACGGACCACTGGCCAGAGATACCGTCGTTAACATCGCTTGTTTAAGACGGTGAACTGAGAAAGTCATTTTTCTGTGGTCTATCCATCTCCTCCCCACGCATTCCTGATCCACAGAAGTACCAAACCCTTCCAGAGTTACTGAAGGCTTACATCCAGCAAGTCAACGGGGCGGCCACTGATATCCCAACAGCAGACGATTACCAAAGAGGCAGAACTCGTAGTCCTTTGTGAAAGCCAGTATGAGTAATTTCCAGAGGAACTGTCTGGCCTCAGCAGGTAAATCCTTGCCAAGAAATAGCCGCTTGCTGTGCTTAGCTCCTGAATTGAATGAGGATACCAAACTCATATGAGTTGGGGTTCGGCTCCGTCAAAGCAGCCAACTGGAAGATGATACTATACATCCCATTGTCCTCGAATCGTGTCACCCACTCACCAAACTGATAATCAAGGACTGTGACAATCAGTTGCATCACCCAGGGCCAGATAGGGTGTTCGCTAAACTTCAGAGGAAGTACTTGGTGATATGAGGGCGAGCTGCAGTCCGAAACCACCAACGACAGTGTCCAGAGTGTCAGAGATGGCAGGGACAATCACATCCCCCCAGAATGGCAGACCTCCCTCCTGCTAGGTTAAGGATCCATCAACCTGCCTTCTACTCAACAGGTGTGGATTGCTTTGGACCTTACACCATAAAGGTGGGACGTAGAACTGAGAAAAGATGGGGAATCATCTTTAAATGCATGACTTCATGTGCAGTTCACATTGACATTCTCACCAGTATGGACACTGATTCCTTCTTGATGGCTTTGCGGCGATTCATTTCAAGATGTGGTAAACCCTTTGAGTTCTACTAAAAGAATCATTCAACCCTTCACCCTGAGCTCCAAGCCCAACTCGCCAGCCAACAGATCAGATTCAGTTTCAATCCACCCAGCGCACCCCATTTCATTGGATGCTAGGAGAGAGAACTATGCTCCTCGAAGGCTGCACTTTGTAAGGATCCACCCACTGGCCCAAAGAGCGAAATCCGGTGGCCTGGTCAAAGGTTGTCTGCGTGTATGTCTTATACAGCACTTCTGCAAGAAATTATCTTAAATCATTAAAACTTTGGTTTCCAATCAAAAATCTGACCCCATGAATAATTTGATCTGTCTCCAATTGTCTTTAATTCTTTAAGTTTACTTTGTGTTTATAATTTAAAAGCTGATCATAGCTATTGATTATAATTTAGAAATTTGATTATTCTGGGAAATTCCATACTTGTAGTTATTCGTTCATTAAGGATCTAACATCACTTAGAAATTCACTTGGCCGTTTAGTTTTGTTATCAACATTTTTATTTATTTTTTCCATACATAACATTCAAAAGAAAAGAAAAGAAGAAAAAAAAAAAAACACAACAGACACATACTCAATATCTCAAAGTCCAGTCAGAGGAAGGGAAAGAGGGAAGGACAAGAAAAACATAAAAGTCACTCCTTTATACAGTCACGTATATCAAAGAGAAAGCACTGCCAAGCATCAATGGTAGAAGGCTTGGCCCCATTGATTCGTGCTGTTGTACCTTCAAAAGTCTTTGAGGAGGCTACGGATCCAATATGTTTTTCCACACATGTGCGGTGTAAACCAGTTCTGTATTATAGCTTTCTTTTTGCAGCGGTAAAACCAGCAAACAACATTCTTTTTTGCATTGAACTTATACAGAGACCAGAATCATCATTAAGAAGACACAAACTTGGGTTAACAGACCAATCAATTTGCAGTAAGGATGATAGAACCAGATTTACATGTGTCCATAGACTGATGACGACAGGACATTCCCAAAACATATGCAGAAAAGTACCTGATGATGTAGTATTACATATATGGCAGTTGAAATTTGATTGTAGTTTCATTTTAAATCTTTTGTAAGGGGTTATGTATGCTCTATGAATGACTTTGAAGTGAATAAGACGATGAACCAGATTTTTAGATGTTAAACTGAGATTAGACCACACTCTCTCCCAGTCGACAGATAAATTAAGGTCAGATAATTCCTTATTCCAAATAGTTTTAATAGAAAGAGGTTTTGTAATGCAATCCATAATCTTATTATATATTAAAGAAACTGATGGCCGACCAGCAGATGGTGCAATCCAGTCCTGCATAGGATGAGAGGAAATGGGAGAAGACCAAGGAATGCCATACGCTTTGAGAGCAGAACGTAATTGAAGAAAGACAAAATATGCGGATGCTGGTAGACAAAATTTGGTTCTTAATGTCTGGAACGAACATAGTCCCTGGTTATCATATATATCACCGCATGTGTTTACACCTAAAGAAGACCAAGAAGTTTGGACAAATGGACGATTTCCGCATACAAAATTAAAATTGTGCCATAAAGGTGTACTGTTACAAAATTTGAAGGGTCCTCCTATCCGACATTCAACCGTTTTCCAGATTTTAATACAGTTGGCCACAACCGGACCAAATTTATAATTATCCGCTTTTTTTCCTGTGCCAGTAAATAAGAGATCTTGGAGTCTATTTGGTTTAACCTTGTCAGCTTCAATCACTTTCGAAGAAACTGTAGATTGAGGATCAACCCAATTATGAAGAGCCTTAAGCTGGAACGACCAATAATACACTTAAAAATTTGGTACAGCCAATCCTCCTGCGCTATTAGGATGTTGTAATGTGGTAAGTCTAATTCTGGGGCATTTATCATTCCAGATAAATTTACAAATTATGAAGTTGATCTCCTTAAAGTAACCTGGAGGGGGAGAAAGTGGTAGCATAGAGAGAAAAAAAATGTAAATCGAGGTAACAAATTCATCTTAACAGTGGAGATTCTTCCTTGGAGAGAGACTTTAAGATTCTTCCATCTTTGAATGTCATTTTTGACCTTAACTAAAATATTATTAAAATTATCTCTGGCAATCCTACTGTCACGTGTCTACCCTTCTGAAGTTCCTGTTTTTCCTTATTTGGTTTGGTTCCGTTTCTCATTTGTTAATTATCATTCATTGTCCCCACCTGATTTGAATTATGTTGTTTGCTCTTTTTTTCCCATTCATATATAAATCCTCAGTTCTCCCCTTGTATTGTCCGATCTTAAGTTATTAAATGGGAAAGTGAGTTGATGCTGTTTCATTCTCCTGTCTTTCATTTATATATTTACTACAACCACGCACCCGTGACAGAAGATCGGAACTAACAAGGATGGAGTTTGTGCAATGTTTCGCCACCCTAGCCCTCCGGAATCTTCCCTTTTATGACTACACCTTGGAGTTCTGCGAGCTCACCGCGGCAATGACGTGGGATGACGCCACCATCATAGAGCTGTTCCGGCTCGGAGCCATCTCCACCATCCCGTCAACCTTCCAGACACCAAGGGATTGTGTTGGAGAGAGGCTGTTTTTCGGTGTCTGGGAAGCATCCGAGCCCGAGTTGGAACCAATCCGTCAGCCGCGGCTCCCCCTCATCAGCCGTCATCCCTGGCTCCTCCTCACCAGCCGCTGTCCGTGGCCCACGAATTCCCGCCGCCGACCGCGGCCAACACAAGTCCGCCGCCATCCGCGGCCCCCCCTAGCCCGCCGTCAGCGGGGAAATGCACGCCGCCGTTCGCGGCCCAGGCAAGCCCGCCGCCAAAAAGTATGGCAAGCCCGCCGCCCAAAAGGAGTATGGCAAGCCGGCTAACGGCAAATCAAGTACCCTTAGGAATTTTGGTGGAATATGAGGGGATGATGTACCTGCCTGAGTCTGCACCTCCGCTGGTCCCATCCAGCCCTCCTGTGCCTCCGCTGGTCCCGTCTAGCCCTCCTGTGCCTCCACCGGTCCTGTCCAGCTCGTCTGTGTCTCCGCTGGTTCCATCCAGCTCCGCGCTTCCAGAGTGCCTCCCAGTGCCTGCGCCACGAAGGCGCCCCCTAGAATTCGCGCTGCCAGAGCACATCCAAGAATCCGCGCTTCCAGAGCGCCCCCCCGTGCCTGCGCCACGAAGGCGCCCCCTAGAATTTGCGCTGCCAGAGCACATCCAAGAATCCGCGCTTCCAGAGCGCCCCCCCGTGCCTGCGCCACGAAGGCGCCCCCTAGAATTTGCGCTGCCAGAGCACATCCAAGAATCCGCGCTTCCAGAGCGCCCCCCCGTGCCTGCGCCACGAAGGCGCCCCCTACCTCTGCACTTCCAGAGCGCATCCAAGAGTCTGTGCTTCAAGAGCGTCCCCAAATGCCTGCGCCATGAAGGCGCCTCCCTATCTCCGCGCTTCCAGAGCACCCCCAAGAGTCCACACAAAGACTGAAAACCCCTAAATTCACCTTTAAAATTTTTTTTGGGGGGGCTATTCCCCTGAGAATCCTGCTCTGTCTTGGGCGCTCAAGCTTCCTGCTCCGCCATGGCCTCCCGAGTCCCCTGCTCCACCATGGCCACCCAAGTCCCCGGATCCACCATGGCCTTCCAAGCTCCCTGCTCCGCCATGGCCACCCGAGTCCCCGGATCCGCCATGGCCTTCCAAGCTTCCTGACCCGCCATGGCCGCCGGAGTCCCCAGACCCGCCATGGTCTCTAAGTGTCACCAGTATCCCTGTCCTGCACCGGCTTCCAGGGCGCCCACCCCCCCTCCCCGGTGGTATTGTTACGGCGCGGGACACGCCTTCCGGGAGGGGGAGGTACTGTCACGTGTCTACCCGTCTGAAGTTCCTGTCTGTCCTTATTTGGTTTGGTTCCGTTTCTCATTTGTTAATTATCATTCATTGTCCCCACCTGATTTGAATTATGTTGTTTGCTCTTTTGTTCCCATTCATATATAAATCCTCAGTTCTCCCCTTGTATTGTCCGATCTTAAGTTATTAAATGGGAAAGTGAGTTGATGCTGTTTCGTTCTCCTGTCTTTCATTTATATATTTACTACAACCATGCACCCATGACACTTATGAATGTTTTTATATATGGTAATGCCCAAATAGATGAAAGATTCCTTAATAGGGTTAAATGAGGGAATAGAAGAATTAACTTTAACATTGTTAATTGGCATTAAAGCAGATTTGCTCCAATTTATTTTATATCCTGATAAGCTACTAAAATTATCAAATTCCTTAATTATACTAGAGACTGAAACATCAAAGTGGTCCAAATATAGAATAATATCATCAGCGTATAACGAAATACTATGATTATGATCATGAATCTTAATCGATACTTCAGATTTCCTGATGGCTTGTGCTAAGGGTTCAAGAGATAGACAAAACAACTCAGCCGTTTAGTGAATGCACGGACACAAACTCGCCAGTCCTGGTCTTACTCAGAGGGTACAGTGTGATTAAATACCTTTATGTAGGCTACACCCTGCAAGCACATAACAAAAAGAGTAAATTTACTCCATAATCACGAAGACTGTAACTTGTTAAGCCGGTGACAGACAGAAATCAGAAGATCCCTAATGGAGAGCCCCCTGCCAACCATTGGTACTTAAGTATGATCTGTCATGGACACAGATTTGTGGAAATGTTTAGACTACACAATAATCTACATGAAAAAATTATTTCTAGAAACCCCAGAGTAAATCAAAATTAACATTTATTTTTGTCAGGCATAATCAAACAATAGTAGAAATCAATAAAGAATAAATTCAATCAATTCAAAATGAGAATACATCAGTTACAGGAAATGCATTAAAATTTGGTCACACAACTGATCAAATGAAACAAACCTAGAATAATAAAATTAAATAATGTCAAAGGGTCAGCATACCGGCAAATAGAGAGACACACGGTAATCGTGCGGGAAGTTCTGTTTACAGATGCTTCCCTGAATGTTTTGCCAATCCTCTTTAAATACTCAAATCAGAACAAAACAATCATAAATTTAACATAATAAAACCTTCACAGGACCTTTTGTTGGGACATGAAATGACCTGAAGGCCCTGTCTGACCTGGGGTATCACTGTAAAAAGTGATCCACTATATTTACTCAATAAAATTGAGTGATACACTATATTTACTCAATAAAATTGTGTCAATAGATTACAAGCAATATTATTAATTAAATTCAACACATAAAAATTAATTAGAATTAATCAAATGAGATGATTACAAATTAACCATTCAAAATGAGTAAAATAGCACAAAATTTAAACAAAAATATTGGTTTCATTGGACAAAAAACACTATGCTAATGATACTATGTTATGCGTGTCAGGCCAGTAGTTGGCGATCAAGAAACACTGCGCAAAAACGTAATATGCATGCACATGATGTCACCTTTTTCACAAATTCATGTTTTTGTTGTTTACATGGAGATGATACAGGCATCTTGTTCAAAAGCTTGTGTTTCCAGGCCCCCGAAACTGAATTATTGAAGACACCTGATGTTAACACAGAATCACTGAAGGAGAAAATCATGTTTTACCATTGGGTCACCATCACGGTGGTCAATGTTTGCTTTAGTTGGGCTCTTGACCCTTGACTCTTTAACATTAGATATTGTTTGGCTGCTGTGACTGAGTTAGACAACAGTTAAGACAAGCCAAAAGAAATGGTGATCGGGTGGTGTTGGTTATGTTTTGACATCATCATCATCATCTGACCTGAATCTCTGAGTTGGATTTACAGTATCGATTTCTGCCATCCTGTGATTGTACAGTGTAATATCTGGAATTTTCAAAACAGATTTTTAAAAGCTCTCCTGATCAAATAATAAAAATAATAAAAAAATCTTTCATCTAGGTACACACACATCAAGTATCAGCGTGAGAACTTCAACAATGGTGACCATCAAATGTTGCAGTGCATTCTGGGTGCCACCAATCAAAACTCATCAATAGCTCCCATCAATTGCAAATTTTTAGTAGTTTGTTTTGTGACGTTCAGAGTTGATCTGTTTATCTGAATATGCTGTTTATCACCGTTGTTGAGATTCATACTCTGATTCTTGATGTCAGAGTGTGCCTAAAAGGAAAGGAAAGAAGTGGGTGTCACAGTGACTCAGTGAGAGGCCTTTCTGTGTGTTTACACGTTCACTGTGTGTCTGCATGGGTTCCCCCGCAATCCAAAGACATGCAGCAGGTGAATTGGATACTGTAAAATCACCTGCAGGTCTCTCTGTGTGTGTGTGTGAGATCTGTTCAGGGTGTATCCCGATTATGGCCCAAGATGATGGGAAAGGCTCCAGCCCCCCGTGACCCTTCAGAGGATAAAGTGGGTTGGAAAATGGATGTATGGATGGAAAAAAGAAGAGGAATTTACTGGGCAAAACCAACAAAGGCATGAAATATGTTTCATGTTGGTAGGTCTGGATTTCATTGTCTAACAAAAGTAAAGATTTCAATCTGCAGACAAGCACAACATTCCTGGATATTTCATGACTCATTCATCATTACTGGATAAGGATTTCATGTATCAATATACAGATATAGCTGTTTACTATAGAAAGATTTTACAAAGATTACATTTATTTTCAGGCTTATACCTTTCTATTAGGCCTATTTTAGATTTTCTATGAAAGTGCACATGTGTGTGTGTGATAGATTTACCCTTTACTCTTGCAGCATGGTATTCTCCAGACTTTAAAGGGTTAGTTCGCCCATTTAAGACATGAAGTTGTATGCAATCCTTACCAGCACTATAGTGCATACACACTGACCCACCCTTTAGTCACCTCCCTGGTCAGAGTTCTGGCCGCTGGAAGTTTTTCAAGATAGTACTCCCGGTTAGTTTCCGGGGCCTCAAAACTGTGCGTTTTTACGTGAAAAAATTATTTGCGTTTCAAAGCTTGAATAATTTACATCACAAAAAACACGCCTGACAAAATTCATACCTCAGTTTTAATCGGCACTATTTTCTTTCCATTTCTATCAATCCGCGCTGCTGTCAACGTCAACAGTGTGCACGTTCAGATCAGCTGTTGATAGCGCGACTCGCTGACAACATGTCTGACTACGAAACTTCTGATGACGAAACCAATTTTAGCACAATGTCAGACGGAACAGATGATGATGAAAGTAATTTTAGCACAACGCCAAAGGGATACCTTTATGAACCGGAGTATACCGATGCTGAAGTTCAGCAGATGGAGATAGAACGGGAAGAGAGAGAGCGAGAGGACAGAGATGCAGTTGTCCAAGTTGATGCTGGGCCCACAGCTGTAGCAATAGTTTTCTCACCAAATTGTACATATATCCCTATATACTGTTTTTATATTAGACTTCTTTTCACGTGATTTCCACTGGAGTCTAAACATCAGCTTGTTTACCGTACAGTTTAGACATTGGATCATAAAGTTATTAAATAGAGCTTACCCGTGGTACTGGTACAGCAAAACTCTTTAAAATCATTTTTTTTCTTTTTCCTCCTTGGTTGGGGATGTAATCGTCTTCGCTGAAGTGAGCACTGCACACACGGAAATCCTTGATTCTCGATATTTTAGCTCCCGCAGAGTAGCCGATGGCAACCAGCCAAAGCTGTCTCGTAGCTATATCTGAAACTGGAAAACGATGGAATCTGAACGGTGATCCCGGCACATTCTTGTGGTATATGTGGAATTTACAAGTTCGCACCATTGTTCATTTTCTAATTTTTATGTCGTTGTCATTAGATTGTGTAAACACTATGGAACAGCTGATCTGAACGTGTGCACTGTTGACGTTGACAGCAGCGCGGATTGATAGAAATGGAAAGAAAATAGTGCCGATTAAAACTGAGGTATGAATTTTGTCAGGCGTGTTTTTTGTGATGTAAATTAATCAAGCTTTGAAACGCAAATAATTTTTTCACGTAAAAACGCACAGTTTTGAGGCCCCGGAAACTAACCGGGAGTACTATCTTGAAAAACTTCCAGCTGCCAGAACTCTGACCAGGGAGGTGACTAAAGGGTGGGTCAGTGTGTATGCACTATAGTGCTGGTAAGGATTGCATACAACTTCATGTCTTAAATGGGCGAACTAACCCTTTAATCATTACGGTGCTCCTGAGTGGAGTACAGCCTCTGATGTACAGTAATGGAGTGACGACTGCATTGAGACGCGCCAAAATGCGCAGAGGGTCTGTGCCCTCATTTTTGAACGAATAACATGAAGACCCCGCAAAATTACACACAATAACAGAAAGAAAAAGGGGAAGCCATGCAATCAGAAAACACACGGCCACTATTATGATGAGATAAATGGACGCGCGATTGTTGTCGCGTTCCTCGCTCGGAGGTTCGCGTCCTAGCTGAAATTTGGCGATGACAAACAGCCTGACGTTCAACCCAATCATGACAATGACGGTGAAAAAGTTCCCCACAAAAGCAGCAAGGAACGTTTCAGCCTTTTTCCCCCCCCAACTCAATGTCATAACATCATGCATAACCAAGAGTTTATCAAACATTATTGAGGTCAATGGTGTGATGTGTTGACAATATATAAAAGGCAATTTTATATATTTTGAAATATAAAATACAAAAATAAATAAATAAATAAATAAAAAATCACTTGAATACACCTGTATTGCATTTTGACATTTCCAAATTAAACGCATTTTATGGGGGCATAGCTATAGGCTATATGTGGCATTTTTTTAGGTAAAAAAAACAACAACAATAACTGAAAAATAAGTTTAAAAAATAAATAAATAAAGTTGTGTACACTGAAGGTTCAAGGAAACATTTGGGTTTTTATTTTTTACTAACTCACAAAGCAGCACATTAAGACTTTCATACAGGGTTGAAAGAATACAGACATGCCACATGAAATAATAAATAGGCTACAACTTAAACATTGCACCAATTTTAAGAATTCATGTGCATATACATTTATATTTTTTAGTTATTTATTTATGATTTCAGAAAGCAGTTTGTAATCTGGTGTAAATGCAGAGTGTTGGTCAACAGGTTTATGAAAGGTTTTGGATGAACAGGAACATTATGGAAATTGGGAAAGGAGTTATATATTAAATAGAACTATTTGCTCTACAAATGAAATAAAAATAAAAAGTGTTCAATTGAAAAGAACATTTAAATTATTATTAAACTTTAACTTACACAAACCAATAGAAACAACAGTGGATAAAAAAGGAAGTTGTCTTTGGATACATACAGTGGGGCAAAAAAGTATTTAGTCAGCCACCAATTATGCAAGTTCTCCCACTTAAAAAGATGAGAGAGGCCTGTAATTTTCATCATAGGTATACCTCAACTATGAGAGACAAAATTAGAAAAAAGGACACCAGAAACAAAACTGTAGACCTGCACCAGGCTGGGAAGACTGAATCTGCAATAGGTAAGCAACTTGGTGTGAAGAAATCAACTGTGGGAGCAATTATTAGAAAATGGAAGACATACAAGACCACTGATAATCTCCCTCGATCTGGGGCTCCACGCAAGATCTCACCCCGTGGGGTCAAAACGATCACAAGAACTGTGAGCAAAAATCCCAGAACCACATGGGGGGACCTAGTGAATGACCTGCAGAGAGCTGGGACCAAAGTAACAAAGACTACCATCAGTAACACACTGCGCCGCCAGGGACTCAAATCCTGCAGTGCCAGACGTGTCCCCCTGCTTAAGCCAGTACATGTCCGGGCCGTCTGAAGTTTGCTAGAGAGCATTTGGATGATCCAGAAGAGGATTGGGAGAATCAGATGAAACCAAAATAGAACTTTTTGGTAAAAACTCAACTTGTCGTGTTTGGAGGAGAAAGAATGCTGAGTTGCATCCAGAGAACACCATACCTACTGTGAAGCATGGGGGTGGAAACATCATGCTTTGGGGCTGTTTTTCTGCAAAGGGACCAGGACGACTGATCCGTGTAAACGAAAGAATGAATAGGGCCATGTATCGTGAGATTTTGAGTGAAAACCTCCTTCCATCAGCAAGGGCATTGAAGATGAAACGTGGCTGGGTCTTTCAGCATGACAATGATCCCAAACACACCACCCGGGCAACGAAGGAGTGGCTTTGTAAGAAGCATTTCAAGGTCCTGGAGTGGCCTAGCCAGTCTCCAGATCTCAACCCCATCGAAAATCTTTGGAGGGAGTTGAAAGTCCGTGTTGCCCAGCGACAGCCCCAAAACATTACTGCTCTAGAGGAGATCTGCATGGAGGAAATACCAGAAAATAGTGTGTGAAAACCTTGTGAAGACTTACAGAAAACGTTTGACCTCTGTCATTGCCAACAAAGGGTATATAACAAAGTATTTAGATTAAATTTTGTTATTGACCAAATACTTATTTTCCACCATAATTTGCAAATAAATTCTTTAAAAATCCTACAATGTGATTTTCTGGATTTTTTTTTTTTTCATTTTGTCTCTCATAGTTGAGGTATATCTATGATGAAAATTACAGGCCTCTCTCATGTTTTTAAGTGGGAGAACTTGCACAATTGGTGGCTGACTAAATACTTTTTTGCCCCACTGTATATAGACTCACAGAAAAAAATCACTCATCATTCTTGTACATACAGATGTCAGAAACAGTCATCTTGGCACATTATATAATTCAAATTCTTTCAACAAGTTAGTTCCTAAGAAGGTAAAATTAAGATGCATAAGCAATAAATGCTATTTCAAGATACAGACAGACATGTCAAGTGGAAAAAGGACAGAGACATGAAACTGTTAGTTTTAACTTGTGTGTTTTAGATTCACAGATGTTTACTGAATATTTAAATATACACTGCCTGGCCAAAAAAAAAAAAAATCGTGTGCATTTGTCATGGCATGATTTTTGTCAAAGATCTTGTATT
The DNA here is from genome assembly GCF_012432095.1 of Onychostoma macrolepis. Lineage (NCBI taxonomy): Eukaryota > Metazoa > Chordata > Actinopteri > Cypriniformes > Cyprinidae > Onychostoma > Onychostoma macrolepis. The sequence goes on from NC_081179.1 coordinate 4,192,831, forward strand.
GAGTATGGGAGAGTCAAACCACTCTGTAAAGTCGATTCCAGCACATCCAAAGACTTTCAGTGGAGTTAAGCTCAGGACTCGGTGGCCAATTCATACATGATTCCTCACTGCAAAAATGATCCAGTCATGAACCCTTAAGCATTTGCTTATTTGAATCCAAATTATAACTTTTTTCTTTTGGCCAGGCAGTGTATTCTTAAAGTCTCTTTAAAAAGTCATGTCACTCAAAGTTTGTCACATCCTGAAGATCCCTGCTACATCTTGTCTACAGTCTTCATATTCTGTGGCTTCACTCTGAGAAAAGATTAAAGAACTTTTGCCATAACATGTCAAACATATGAGTGCAACAGAGAAAATATAAAAGATTAAATCAGGAAGAGCATAATTATGGGAGGAAATATGGCTATGAGTGATATTAGCCAGAAAAATCTGGGGGAAAAAGGGAGTGGCACAGTGGCTCAGTGAGTAGCACTGTTGCCTGACAGCAAGAGGCCTTTCTGTCTAGAGTTTGCATGTTCTCTATGTGTCTGCATGAGTTAACCCACAATTCAAAGACATGCAGCATAAGTCAATTGGACACTATAAAATTGCCCATACGTGTGAATTTGTGTGTGTGTCTGTGAGTAATCTGTCCAGGTGCCCTGACTGGCCTGAGATGCTAGGACAGGCTCCAGCCCCCCGTGACCCATCAGAGGAAAAAAAGAAGATGAATTTACTGGGCAAATCTAACAAAGGCCTGCTGGCTGCTGTATGTCTCATGTTGGTCTGGATTTCATTGATTAACAAAAGTGAAGGTTTCAATCTGCATCTTTTGACCCTTGAATTTTCCAGTCATTCATTATTAATGGATAAGGATTTAATTCATCAATATTTACAGATTGGGATTGGGAGTTCTAGGATTGAGTCCTCTTTCAACTCAACTGAACCAACAAAACGAGGTAAACCCCGGAGATTCTATTGTGGATGAGTTGAGTGAATGTATACGACAACACGAAATTAAGCAGGGAAATGTGTCTTCTACACCACCAAAGTTTAGTGAACAAATTACCTTGCCTCCATCTCAGGATGTGCCACCTAGTTCTTCCGCACCTACTACTACAGGGCTATTAGAGAGACAACATTTGCAGCCTTCTAATCCATGTACCCCTGATAGAGCTTCCTTTCGTCCCTCAGATAACCTCAGGTCACAATCTGCTGTTGATCCTTATGTAATGGGTGGAGGCTTGAATCAGCAACGTAATGGTCCACCATGGCTATCTTCAGTCAGTCATCAAATGAATCCAGGTTTTTATTCCAGTGATCAACAAGTAGGAAGGGCTCAAAGCCATTTTCCATCTGATCAAATGCAAGGAAATGCGTTTTTATATGCCTGGTTTTCCATGGATGGCTCCAAGTTGGCCACCCTTCTTTCCAAGTGGAGGACTAAGGCATCCATAGGCAAGGCAAGTTTATTTATATAGCACATTTCATACACCGTGGTAATTCAAAGTGCTTTACATAAAAGGAAGTGAAATAGTAATTATTAATAATAATAATAATAATTATTATTATTATTATTAAGGAATTAATCACAACAATAAAAACAAATTGATTTAAAAATTGATTTAAAAAGAATTTAAAACATTTAAGAATAGAAAATGATTATACAGTGCAATCAGTTCGGACGTAGCACAGTGCTCATTTAACAAATGCACAGCTAAACAGATGAGTTTTGAGTCTGGATTTAAATGTGGCTAATGTTTTAGCACATCTGATCTCTTCTGGAAGCTGGTTCCAACTGCGGGCGGCATAATAGCTAAAAGCGGACTCCCCTTGTTTTGTGTGAACCCTTGGTGTTTCTAACTGACTCGATCCTAATGATCTGAGTGGTCTGTTAGGTTTATATTCAGTGAGCATATCTCCAATGTATTTAGGTCCTAGGCCATTGAGAGATTTATAAACGAGTAAAAGTACTTTAAAATCAATCCTAAATGTAACTGGAAGCCAGTGTAAGGACCTGAGGACTGGTGTGATATGCTCAAATTTTCTGATTCTAGTCAGAATCCTGGCTGCAGCTGTCTAATGGTCTTCTTTGGAAGGCCGGTGAGGAGGCCATTACAATAATCCACCCTGCTGATGATAAAGGCATGAACAAGTTTCTCCAAGTCTAGACTGGAAACAAAACATCTAATTCTTGCAATGTTTTTGAGATGATAGTATGCTGATTAACCCAGACAGCACATGTACGTCTGGCCGATGTCGGCCCAATATCGAAACGTCGGCCTCACTACCTGAAACATCTAATAAACATCGGCCAGGCGTAGGCCGATATAATTCGGTCAGTGCTCTGTTTTCCAGCTCATCAGTCGTCGGCTCTGAGTCGGTTCACGACCGCAGGCCGATGCCGCGCTTTTCTGTTTGCGGCGAGCCCAGTTATTCATCTCTTAGCAACCCACAGAGAGAAGACACTGGTCCCGGTGACATCTGTGCTTTCAGGTAAGATTTCACTTCAGCTAAATTACAAAAAAAAATACTACTTTGTTAACTCTGTGACACTTAAAAGGTTAGGCACATTTGGTGTGCTACAGCACAGGTGAAGAGACTGTGGCTAATTTCCAACTAACTTGTTTAGCTATTTTTTAAAATTAATATTTATGCCTTAATGCGTTTCCAGCCATTTCTCTGAGGGGAAATGTTAAAGCGGATTATTAAAGAGAAGTCCTAACTGCTTTTTCGCCGTGTTTTTCACTCTTTTACAGGCTGCCAGAAAGAATCCGTCTCTATACGGTGAGCTATTGTTGCTGTTGCTTTTTGAACTACAAATTGAGTTTTAAGTTCATTATTGAATATTAATTGAACGAGACTGTAATTTATTAATGTAATATTTTAATCCTATATGTTTATTTGTGTAAATGCTGTGTGCGCGTTGAGCTCTGCGCGAGCGGGGAGCAGAGTTGCCATGGAAACGGGGCGTTGACACAACTACTGGCGAACAGTAATCTCAGTCTCGCGCTGCGGGTTTCACTGATTTCAGGTAAGTACTGTATAATCCCTAAACTTAATCACACAAATATTACATACAAACGTCCCTGACACGTTTCGTACTTGTTATTGACATGTTTCAATTAAATATTTATTTTATAGAAATGGTTTAGTGTCTTCGAAAAAGTCTGTTAGCATCTTAGCAGTTTTCAGGTAGGCTAACTCTAGATTGAGCTCGTGTTTATGAAACCCTGGGCTTTTAATCAAATATTCGAATAAAATAAAAATTGGACTGTGTCCTATGGTGTGACAGCAAAAATGTAGAAGAAAAAAAAACCTACAAATAACTTGAGAAAAATGTATCTTCATTCTTAGAGTTACAAATAGCATGAGAGAGGTTTATCTTCAATGTTAGTTTATTTTAATTACATTTTTTTTTTTTTTTTTTTTTTTTGCTGTCACACCATAGGACACATTGATATGTCAACTACCCATATGAGAGATTTTGTTAGCTCTGTAAAGGTTTTCCTGGCGATTTGTCAAAGGGTTGTTGGAAAAGACTTTACTGAATCGATGACATCACTTACATGGAGAGTGTAATCGACTGAAAACAAGTTTTGATATTTCATGGTAAACAAATATTAATAAAAATTGTTCTGTGATTTCAGGAGGACAGAAAGAAACTCTACATAACAGAAGGGAAGCTCCAAGATTTCAACATTTCTGAAGGGAGCTACTGACTTAGAAAAATACAGGTGAACTGAAGAAGCTGAAATATAGATCATGAAATATATTAATGTGCATTTTTCAAAATATATTTAGCCAATTTTAAGAAGGCCTTGACATCAAAACGTAAGTGACACTCAACCTAAAACTAAAAACATAGATTCTGTTATATTAAGATTATGTTGTTATTAGTAGTAGTAGTAGAATTTGTTGTGTGTGTGTGTGTGTGTGTGTATATATATTTGTTAATAATTGTTATATATTATTCTTTATTTGCATTTTACTGCTGCTCTAGCTCGTTTCCTTCTAATAAACCTGGAGTTGCAAACTAAATATTGTTGGCTCTGTGACAGATTGCTTGTTTCTTTCCTAGATTCTTCAGTGGTGATGGCCTGCTGCACCCAGCAGAGTTGGAGTGAACCTATTGTCAGACAGTGGCGTACCCTGGGGTTTCAGTCAGGGCCTTCAGTAAGCAACTGTAAACTACATGTACACATTTTACACATCTCTGTTACAGCTAACGTAGCCATATGCGTAATGCACATATTATGCCGCACACAGGCTCTCAACAACAGTGACTGCTGATCAACAATTTCAACAGTAGGCTAGATTAGGGTGGGTTAAATGCAGAGTAAATTTCCCTACATCATGATCTGTAAAAGTAATCTGCCAATACACAAGTCACTATGCACATTCACATCACTCTAAAATGACAACGTGCCCAAAGCAGCAAAACTGTACAAATGCTGGACATCCACACACCACACCACAGTATTATCAACGCACCATGTACACCTCCATAACAATATGCATGATACAATACTCATCAAATAATAAAGCACTCACCTGTCACTTGTAAATAAAGTCCCTGGGTCTATCATTCCATGCCTCTTTACTTGGATTAAAAAGTAAACACGTCAACAAAATAACTTGTGCTCGGTGCTAGCTGTTAGCCACTCATAGCACTCATAGTTGCAATCTTTGAAATGGCGCATAAAAACTTTGCTGGCCTTTGTTAGCGAATTCAGTTTGGGTGTAGGTCTTCCTTTCTCAGTTATTCTCGTTTGTCTGCAAAAGAGCGCCTTGAAAAGGTGTTTTTAGTAGCTAGGCAACAAGATCTGGTGTAGGCGCCGATGACTGCAGCTGTCATTTTCTTTTCATTGAATTTCACTTTCGTACCTTGGAAATCCCTCACTAAAAGGGCGGGATAATGCTGGGGGTAGCACTGGGCACGTCACTAGACCCAGAGGGCGGGCTGTCATTGAACTTCAAAATTTGATTGGCTGATGATTCTGTCACTAATGCTTGTAACTGGGTATCTCGGAGAAAGAATAAGCATTGTTCTTTTACATATATTACCAACATTGTAACAATACAAAATGGACTGAAAATGTTTTAGCTTACCCTTTAATAATGTTGAAGGATAATGTTTAACTGAACACAAAACTAGAGACTTGTTTAGTAAGATTTTATCTGAACATAAGTGACACTCGACCTAAAACTAAAAACATAGATTCTGTTATCTTAAGATTATATTATTAGTAGTATTATTTATTTATATATGTATATGTTATTATATTGCTATATATATTATTCTTTCTTTTATCTGCATTTTACTGCTGCTCTAGCTCGTTTCCTTCTAATAAATCTGGAGTTGCAAACTAAATATTGTTGGCTCTGTGTCAAATTGCTTGTTTTGTTCCTAGATTCTTCAGTGCTGATGGCCTGCTGCACCCAGCAGAGTCAGTGTGAACTCCTGTAAGACAACATCACCAAGATGCTATAAACCGCAGGATTAGTAAGTAAAGTCTCGAACATACACACTGTTTCATAAGTTTGGGTTGGTATGATTATTTTGTTTTTTTTATGTTTTTGAAAGTCTCTTATGCCAACCACAGTTTAATGTATGAAATTATTACAATTTACTACAATTTAAAATAACTGTTTTCTATTTGAATATATTTGGAGAGATAATTTATTCCTGTGATGATAAAGCTGAATTTTGTGTCACATGATCCTTCAGAAATCATATTAATTTTCTGATTCTTATCAGCGTTGAAAACAGCTGTGCTGCTTCATTTTTCCAGGATTCTTTGGTGAATAAAGTTTTAAAACAGTACCGCATTTGACATTGATAATAATCAGAAATGTTTCTTGAGCAGCAAATCAGCGTATCAAAATGATTTCTGAAGGATCATGTGACACTGAAGACTGGAGTAATGAATGTTCTGCTTTGATCACAGAAATAAATTACATTGCATAATATGCAGAAAACTATTGTTAAATAGTTTTAACTTCATTTTGATCAAATAAATGCAGCCTTTGTGAGCAGAAGAGACTTCTCTCAAAGACGTAAAAAAATCTTACTGACCCCAAACATTTAACAGTAGTGTAAATTACAAATATGATGTTCCACCCACTTAAATATACTGTGGCATGTGTAGTTTTAGCCAAGTATTCACACAACACATCTGATAACCTTGCACTCCAGTTATATGTCTGAATGATATGAACAGCAGCTATGCTAAACTTTCTTCTTTTGATTTCCTGTTTCTATCTTAGGATGCCCATCCCGAGGTTACTAGAGATGAAGCCAGCTCCAGTTTGGATCCAAACTCACTTGTGAAGATGCCAACGCTCACAAAGACTACAGATGACGGCAACTGTACATGGACACACAAAACACTGGACACACAAAACAAATATTATCCTTATATTGCCTATAAGGGTAAGTTTGACAATTTTCAACCCGCTATTGTATTATTGCAACGTCTGTAATATCTGTAAATGAACAATATTTACTCTTTCTCTGAGTTATATGGACCCTATTTGTCCCCTTTTATTTGTAAGCAGCACTTCGCAAGATAACGCAAAATGAAATGAGTTTTGACAAAATGACACAAACACTTCTGCAGCATCTAAATGAAAAAATGCTGTTTTGCATCAGTTTTGCTGACAAATACACTGGGTATCTTGGAGAAAGAATAAACATTGTTCTTTTACATATGTTACCAACATTGTAACAATACAAAATGGACTGAAAATTGTTGAACTTACCCTTTAATAATGTTGAAGGATAATGTTTAACTGAACACAAAAATAGAGACTTTAAATAAAAATATTTTAGAATTTTTATCATGCTATTTAAAATTTTTAACTGCTTATTTATTGTTTGCCTGGTTTTTAATTTGTGTTTATGCAACTGTTGTATTATTGTAACTCAGTTTTTGCCATGAAGATAGCCTTCGATGCTGACAGCACAGAACACATGACTTGTTTTATGAACTACTGTCATATGGACATTATTTTGTTGCCAGAAGATGGTCTTCCCCAGTGAGTCTCAGTCACCTCTGGCTGATTAAAGGATGTTTTTAAATTGTAACCTTGAAATATGCATATTCTGTAAACCTACTTTGAAATGATAAGTATTGTGAAAAGTGCTATACTTATACAATATTTAACCATGGTTTTACTATAGTAAAACTGTAGCAAGCATGATTATAGTAACCATGTGTTTTTTTTTTTTTTGAAACCATGCTTCGATGTCATATTCTATAGTAACATTGTAGTAATACTTCAGTAAAACTGGTAACTATGACTATAGTGACCATAGTTTTTGAAATTATGGTAAATGTTGTAACTATGGTTTTACTGCAAATGCTGTAGTAACGGTTATTTTGTAGTTACTATGGTTTTACTGCAACAGTCATAGTTAAACCATGGTTACTGTAGTAAAACTATGGTAGATTTTATTTTTACTATGGTTTTACTACTTTAAATGCTATAGTAATGGTTATTTTTGTACTTACTATGGTTTTACTGCAACAGTTATAGCTAAACCATGGTTACTGTAGTAAAACTATGGTAGATTTTATTTTTACTATGGTTTTACTACTTTAAATGCTATAGTAATGGTTATTTTTGTACTTATTATGGTTTTACTGCAACAGTCATAGTTAAACCATGGTGATTGTAGTAAAACTATGGTTAATTTTCAGTTTACTATGGTTTTACTGCAAATGCTGTGGTAAAATCATGGTTAATTTTCAAAAGACTACAAATAATCGTGAATTATCCGCTTTTGATCAAAACATCTGGTAAATGTAAATGTATTTGTATGTGTAATGTGTTAAATGAAAATATTAATAAAGTTGCAGCTGTTCTTGAGAGTGGTGTGTATTGTTTTATTATAAACCAGCGGCGGCAGCTGCAGGTGGTCCGTAACGATGAGCAAAACGCCGGTGAACCGCGTCCACGCAGAGCGGCCGGGATTTACAGCTGCGTCGTCCCAACATCGGCCGGAGGGCATATCCGATCAGAGGCCGACGTCGCGGCGACGTATTGCCGATTAGCAAACGATCCCTGAGCGACATCGTGCCGACGAAATTTTGTACATCGGGCCGACGTCGGCCAGACTTACGTGTGCTGTCTGGGTTAGTTACTGCTTTGACATGACTACTGAAACTAAGGTCTGTCTCCAGAATCACCCCAAGACTTTTTACTTGGTTTTTAGTTGATTGACCCCTAGAGTCAAGGTATGCATTCACCTTGAACTTCATCTTTGTTTCCAAATGCAATGACTTCAGTTTTCTCCTTATTTAACTGAAGAAAGTTCTGGCACATCCAACAGTTTATTTCATCAATGCATTGGCAGACGGAGTCAATGGGGCTATAGTCATTTGGAGATGAGGCTAGGTAAATCTGGGTATCATCAGCATAGCTGTGATAGGCAAATTGACCCTTTGCTAAGCCCCGCCCTCCTTAGTTACTGTTGCTACGCCTGTCAAGCTTTTGCGCCTGGCACGTCTATTTCAGTATGTATGCAGCGGTGTCAGACATTCCCAAGAGATAATTAGTAATTTTTGGCGAACAGGTGAAATATCTGAGAGGGCAAGACAAAAGGGACTGCAGTATGCATTCGAGGGATATATCCACGATATAATATGCAACCGATTAGAGAATAATTTAATCAAAATTGAAGCTAAAGCCTATAGGTCCCAGCGCAAGCAGCAGCCGCCTCATACGCTGACCATTCAAATGGGAAACACACAAATTGAGGAACCGCTATGTTCATGCACAGCAGGGTAAGTGAAATTTGAAAATAATCTAATAATTATAAATCAAACAACTTATCCATAAATCTTGTGGAATAAACACAAGATATTAGCCTGACCACTTTGCAATGATAATATTCTCCAGCTTATATTTTTAGCGCGCCAGGCTACTGCTCATACGTCGTGGGTCTAATCTATACCTTGGACCTGGCAAGAGCCAGAGATGCTGAGCTGAGCCATACATCAACAACACAAACAAAGTCCTCCTGCACGAGTCTACCACAGCAGTGGCACAAGCCAAGGGGTAACAAAATAAGGGCAGTGCCAATATCATCGGTAGTTGTCGCTAAAGCCAATGGTTGAACGTGCGTGTGTGTTTCAGGTAGGCAAGCTCTGAGTTAGTCGTCCTTAGAGACAGGGAACGGCATTTCTCCCCTTGGGTTTTAAGTTTCGGGAAGGGAAAAAATTCCACCACCCCGTCCAAACTTTTAGGATACCGGGTATCAGATTTGCACAATCCATATGCACAACGCTTCGGCATGTTTCCCTCTCTCAAAAGCTTGACAGACCTTCCGCGCCTAGTAACGGTTGCTAAGCCACGATTGGCCTGTGGCGGTTTTCGGGCGTGCAAGTGGTGCAAGAATTGAGCCTTGTGGGACTCCACATGTCATGAATGTCCACTTAGACTTATGCTCTCCTATACTCGCATAATAACCTCTCCCTTCTAAGTATGACCTGAACCATTTGAGTACCATCCCAGAAAGCCCGACCCAGTTTTCCAGTCTCTCTAGAAGTATGTTATGATCTAGGATAGGATTTCCCTATGCATATCTTGGTAATCCTCATCAAATTTCCTTGCACCATCAAACTAGAACAGCTATGGAGCAGCAAGCTAATCCTTCCATTATGTCCATCTTGAATCCTTTGACCTCCAGAGATGTCAATGCTTCAGTACCTCAAGAGCAGCAAAGAGATATGAATCGAACAGCTGCACTTTCTCCAACTGGAATACAACAGATGGGACCTGATCAGCATATGTCCATTCCGACAGCAGTGACTGTGCCTAAAACAATGATGCCTGCCTTACAGCCCTCAAGGTCAGCCCTTATTGAAAGGCTTTCATTCCCATATTTGAAGAGTGATGACCCCCATGAGTTTGCCATGTTGAACATGGCTTTGAAGAATCTAATGCGGCTTAGAGGAACCTGAGCAATATTAGTATCATTCTTCTGGATCGTTTGAAGTTTGATGCAGCCTGACATTTAGCCTTGGCTTATGCCCATCATACCCAGCCTTACACTACTGCTTTAAAGGCTCTCCAGAAAAGGTATGGCCAACCCCACCAGTTGGTGCTTCGGGAGATTGCTGCTATAAAGAACTTGCCAGTTGTATGTTCCGGAGATCCTGTTGGGTTTGGTCAATTTGCTGTACGAGTTCAAGCTCTTGTTGGCATGCTTCAGTCCTGGGATCATGAAGGAGCAAAAGAGTTATTCTGTGCATCACATGTCCATCAATTGCTCCGTAAGCTTCCAGCACAGCAGGTCATATGCACGCCAACAAATTTCATATCATATGCACGCCAAAGTCCATTATTGCGTATCAATACCACAAGTTTTCGGAGGTTTTTTGGTGTAATAAATACGTATTTTCATGAGCGCACTGTCTTGTGTGTTAACAGCCAAGCACAATCTGTATTAACCCAGAGGCAGGTTTGTTTACAGTCCGACAAATAGCCTACGTGAATGGGTCACACATTATTTTTATTTTTTGTTGGGATAGGCCTAATTAACTTGTGTAATAATCAGTGATGTGCTGGCGCTGGCTCTGAACCATGGTAACCTCAAATTAACCATGGTTTTGCCACACTCATCAAGAAGAAAAAAAAAAATTAAATCTTGAGTATTTAGGCTCATAAAACATGGTAGTAATGTAACTAAAATATTTTATTTTGTTTAGGCCTATATATATTAAATTTAAAATAAATATTACATGCAGACAAATTACCGGTGGTTTTTTTGCAACAAGGTGGAGACAGTATGTTCTGTTTGTGATGGGTAGGCCTACAAGAAAATCATCGAAAAAAGTTAACGCACGTGACAGACAGAAAGATATCAGGGAAAATGAAGAGACTGAAAAGGAAAATAAAAGTGCAGTTCAAGAGAGAACCTTTAATTATTTTGCATGCCCCCGGCCTAAGGATTTAAACCTTGATGGTGATGACCATGGAAAGAATAGGTCTGTCAGTGGTTTCAAAATTTGTTGTGGGTGTATTTTGTCTTTTTTTTTCTCAGTCCGGCCCTTGTTTTCCGAGCACGTGGAAAATCGGCTAATTCGGTGCATCTAGTCATTTCGTTTTAAAATAGATTCATTAATCAAATATCAGACATTATACATGGATTCAAAAATAAATAACTGAAAAATGTTTGAAAACTTTTTTGGAAATAAAGTTGTGTACACTGTATTTGGGTTTTTATTTTTTTACTAATTCACAAAGCAGCATACTATGACGTGTAGGGTAGAAGGAATAGAGACAGTAAAAAACAAGTGCAACTTAAAGACTGCACTATATTTAAGATTTCATATAAACATATTTATTTTTGAGTTATGATTTCAGAAAGAAGTTTATAATTTGAGGCAAATGCAGGCTGGTGTTTAAAAGGTGTTGGACGAACAGGAACATTATGGAAATTGGGAAAGGGGTTATATATTAAATAAAAGTATTTGCGCGACAATTTAAAAATAGAAAGTGATCAATAAAAAAATAACATTTTTACCGATTATGAAACTTTAATTTACACAAAGCAATAAAAACAACAGTAGATAAAAAAAGTAAGTTGTTTTTGGACAGCCTATAGATTCACAGAAAAAATCCCTCATTGGTCATAGCTTGTACATACAGATGTCATGTACGCAATGTCATCTTGGCACTTCATAATTTCAACAAGTTACGTCTTAAGAAAGATGCATAAGCAATAATACATTTGCCCTATTAAATGCTATTTCAAGATACAAACATGTCAAGACAAGTGGGAAAAGGACAGACATGAAACTGCTCATAGAGTTAGCTCTAACTTTTGTGTTTGAATATTTAAATATACGCTGCCTGGCCAAAAAAAAAAGTTGCTGCACTCTAATATTTTGTCGCAGTGCTTTTAGATTTTACTATCATGTGCATTTATCATGGCAGTTTTTCAAAATCTTATGCAACATCACAACATTTCTTTCCATTAAGAGTTGCATTAATATTTGGCAAATATCTAGTATTGAGTATGGGAGAGTCAAACCACTCTGTAAAGTTGATTCCAGCACATCCAAAGACTTTCAATGGAGCTCAGGACTCTGCGGTGGTCAATTCATGTGAAAATGATTCCCTGAACCATTCTTTTACAGTTTGAGCCCAATGAATCCTGGGATCATCATCCTGAAGTATGGCCATGAAATACATCTTCCAACATGTTTAAGAAATAAAAAGCTGTACATTGCATCAGTCAGGGTTAAGAGAATTGTTGTCAACCATATAACATGCTACAACATTAATCACTGCATTAATGATCCAGTCATGAACTCTCAAGCATTTGCTTATTTAAATCCAAATGATAACATTTTTCTTTTGGCCAGGCAGTGTATTCTTAAAGTCTCTTCAAAAAGTCCTGTCACTCGAAGTTTGTCACATCCTGCTACATCTTGTCTACAGTCTTCATATTCTGTGGCTTCACTCTGATAAAAGATAAAACAGCTTTTGTCATAATGTCAAACATATGAGTGCAACAGAGAACAGATAAAAGGTTAAATCAGGAAGAGAAAAATTGTGGGAATAAATACATCTATGAGTGAGATTAGCCAGAAAATCAGGAAAGAAGTGGGTGTCACAGTGGCTCAGTGAGAGGCCTTTCTGTGTGTTTACACGTTCACTGTGTCTGCATGGGTTCCCCCGCAATCCAAAGACATGCAGCAGGTGAATTGGATACTGTAAAATCACCTGCAGGTCTCTGTGTGTGTGTGTGTGTGTGTGTGTGTGTGTGAGATCTGTTCAGGGTGTATCCCGACTGTGGCCGAGATGAAAGGCTCCAGCCCCCCGTGACCCTTCAGAGGATAAAGCGGGTTGGAAAATGGATGTATGGATGGAAAAAAGAAGAGGAATTTACTGGGCAAAACCAAAAAAGGCCTGCTGCATGTTTCATGTTGGTAGGTCTGGATTTCATTGACTAACAAAAGTAAAGATTTCAATTTGCAGACCAGCACAACATCCCTGGAAATTTCATGACTTTTTTCATGACTTATTCATCACTACTGGATAAGGATTTCATGTAGCCTATCAGAATACAGATATAGCTGTTTACTATTGAAAGATTTTACAAAGATTTCATTTATTTTCAGGCTTATACATTTCTGTTATTTCAGATTTTCAATGAGAGTGCACGTGTGTGTGTGTGATAGATTTACCCTTTACTCTTGTAGCATGGTATTCTCCAGACTTTAATCATTACGGTGCTCCTGAGTGGAGTACAGCCTCTGATGTACAGTAATGGTGTGGTGACTGCATTGAGACGCGCCAAAATGCGCAGAGGGTCTGTGCCCTCATTTTTGAACAAATAGCATGAAGAACCCCTAAAATTACACACAAAAGCATGAAGAAAAAAAGGCAAATACGTGATCAGAAAACACACGGCCACTATTACGATGAGATAAATGGACGCGCGTTTGTTGTCGCGTTCCTCGCTCGGCGGTTCGCGTCCTAGCTGAAATTTGGCGATGAAGAACAGTCTGACGTTCAACCCAATCATGATAATGATACTGAAAATGCCCCCCACAAAAGCAACAATGAACGTCACTCTTTGAGCAACCTCTACAGGCACCGAATTGTTAACAACCGCTATTAGAAAAAGATAAACCCAGTAACCCAGAATCACCAGCAGGGTTCTGTTGCGCGTCATGCGCTGCGAGTATATGAAGGCGCAGAGACCGCGTGGTAGCGGTCCGCTTGCGCGGCCAGAATCGCTATAAAGGACAGACCCAGAAAAGTGAGACCAAGAAAGAACGTGCGAGTCGGGGAATCATAAAAATCGCGTACATCCATAACTCCAGCATAATAATAAGTGACGCCCGCGCAGAAGTCACTGAGACACGTGCTGAGCATGTACATGAAGCGGTTCTCGTTCCGCAGGGATCTGTTCATCAGGATGGCGATAAACACGGACGCGTTGACAAAAATAATGGCGGTGGCGTGAATTATATTAAAGAAAAATAAAAGCACATTCTCGAAACTAGTAAGAGGCAGCACTGTGCCGAGACCCGCACTGCTCTGAGAAATATTCATGAGTGATGAGAGTCTCATTGCATGCACATGGAAGAGAGCGCAACCATTGATGATAATACTGTATGAATGAAAGCTGATGAGGAGAGCGCGCGAGTGAACGCAGACACGCGTGCGAGGCGTTTTTAAAATGAGGAGGAGGACTGTCTGAGATTCACGTGGCAGGTTCCTGGAAACTGGTTTCAGCCTCCCCCCCCCAACTCTTAATTATGTTAAATTAAATTAAATCATTTTGTGGGGGCACAGCTGTATATGTAGCAGTTTTTTGGTAGAAAAAAAAAACAATAACTGAAAAATTATTGTGTTTCAGGTGTATTTAAGGTTCAATAAAGAAAGCATTTGGGTTTTTATTTTTTACTAACTCACAAAGCAGCACATTAAGACTGATATAGGGTTGAAGGAATAGCCTACAGACATGCAATAAATAAGTATAACTTAAACATTGCACTAATTTTAAGATTTCATGTGCATATACAGTTTTATTTTTTAGTTATTTATTAATGATTTCAAAAGCAGTTCATAATCTGAGGTGAATGCAGAGTGGTGGTCAAGAGGTTTATGAAAGTATTTGGATGAACAGGAACATTATGGAAATTTGGAAAGGAGTTATAGGCTATATTAAATAATAAAACTATTTGTGCTACAAATTAAATAACTATAAAAAGTGTTCAATTAAAAATAAAATTTTAAATGTTTATTAAACTTTACACAAGCCCAAACAACAGTGGATAAAAAAAGGAAGTTGTCTTTGCAGACATACAGAAAAAATCACTCATCAGTCTGAACTTGTATGTTACATACACAATGTCATCTTGGCACTTTAATTCATCTTCTTTCAACAAGTTAGGTTTCAGTACCTGTGAATATGTGTGAGGCTACGGCTCTGAATCGGTCGCAATGAGCTTGTGTTTTATAGTAAAGCAGACACAATTAAGTAGGCTATTTCTATAGGCTACATGATGTAGATGATAGGCTACCACTGTAAAAAAAAAAAGTTCCGTAAAATTTACGGTAAAAAACCGGCAGCTGTGGTTGCCGGAATTCTACCGTAAAAAACTATGGCAACAACATTTTAGGTTTTACGGTTTTAACTTAAATTTACAGTTAAATACCGTAATGTCATTAACTGATATAATGTTAATATACCAACCTACTGAAGTACTGAAATCTGTTTTGTACCTTTGAAATACACTGATAACCACCAAATGCAGTTGGGTCATTCCTGGTATCCGGTAACATTTTGGCTTCATAATTTTTGGAAAATTTTCATGTTTTTAGCATTCTACCAAAATAGTGACATGTTTAACTATATGGAACACACACTGGTCTCAATGACTTAAAAAATAATAATTATGGGTATATATTTACTATAAATTACTATAGTATTTTTCATGTGGGTATTCATAAATATAAATAGTTTGTTTTACTTTCCTCTGTTAAATGCATTGTTTGAGAGTTATTGTTACTTTATAGATTAGTTATTTAATCCCATTTGTCAACGTTGAAATAATTGTGTGGTGCTTTCATCTCTTGTAGAGACTTAAAAGGATTCAGAGAGGTGACACATTAAGCTGCAGCAGTGCAACAGGTGTTGCAGCAAACCACTGCCGTTTTTGCTCGGCCAGCATGAGAGAGATCACAGTATGCTTTGTGTCCAAATTTTTGATTTATTGCCCTCTCATAAAGATAAGACCCCCCACCCCTCCCACCCACCCAAACTGGACACCTGTTTGTCCGCCCCCACCCATCTAAATCAGCATCTGTTTTTACTGCCCAGTGATCCTAAGGTATTTATGAATGTTTTGGGAACCGTGTTTTTGTGTGTGGGCCATTGAAGACTATTATGTGTTTAAACTTTAAATTGTGAAACTGTGTTAAACGGGACAAAGGGAAGTTTTTATTAGAGTTTTTCACGCACACATAACAACAAAAAATATCAAACATATACGTAAAATGAGCAACGACTTGCTAGCGTTGTTCTAACGAACTCTAACTAGTTTAAAAACGTTTTAAGTTAAATAAAAAGAAGTAGAAGTGTACGTGTTTGTTAAAACAATAGCATAACATTACAAGCTAAATAATGTTGACTCATCTTACCATCTTCTACAACAAAAAAACCATCAGAAGCGAACGTTAAGGTACTTTACAACGTTCTATCATTACAGATTAAAAGGTAGCTTTTCTCACAAGTTACAGCAAATAGAGCTGATTTATCTTACCGTCTTCTAAAACAAAACAACAACAAAAACCATCAGAAGCGAACGTTAAGTAAAAAGTCAAAATCTTGTTACAAAAATTAAACAAAAGAAAAAGAGCAGCCCATCCGTCAGATAACCGCACACTAGCGCGTCAAACTCAGAATGCGTTTACGCCGCTGAGTCCAGACCACGCCTTCCGCCATCCCCTAACAGCGTGAGGAGAGACCGACGCAAAGATTTAAAAGAATTAAAGTAATGTTTTAACATTAGAACGAACGTTATTTTTAATAAATCTTTAGCATTTCTTAATTAATGAAACAATTCGGCACTCATCCTAAAGCTTTTCATTTTAAAATTAGGTTAGTCTAGTTTTTACCTTTTAAACAAACAGTAGGCCTACCTAACCCGCAGGGAAATGCTGCTTATTTTATTTACTTTAGTTTAGTTATTCGCACTTAATTTAGTAATTCCTTTATTTACTCTTCTATTTTTGTCAAGTTTAAGACTTCTGACGTGTTATATAACCCAGACTTTTTTCACTTTTAAAAATTAGGTTTTTATTTTTTCTTATAAAAATCGCCTCTAAGCCACAGGAAAAGGTTGTTTGTCTTGTTTTATTTTATTTTAGTAGTATAATACATTTATTTACTCTTTGATTTTTGTCAATCTTTAAACTTTCTAGCCTGCTATAACGGTTCAAACGCATACACGCGCATGTGAGCGGAAACCGGAATGAAAGCAAATGTTTCGGACGTCTTTGGATTTTTTTAGCCATAATTAGATGCCTAAACTTTTTACATTATAGCACGAAATGTAAATATTTCGTCTCACGCAGGGGGCAGCGAAATGAGAACGACACTGTGTGTCTGGACGTATGATTGACGACGCGACCGTATCAGATCAAGAGAGTTGCTGTAAAACATCTAAAGGTGTTTCTGGAGACGCAACTCATTTGCAATCTAACGAGTTTTTGAGGGGATCTGGCATCGTAAACTTTGGCTAGCTGTTCATTTATCAAAGGATGCGTCCCCTTTTGAAGTTTTTATATGACACATAGCTGGTTAAGTTAAAAGTTTAGGTATAGTTTAGGAAGAAAATACTCAAACATAAATACAAACATACACAAACAATCCCCTACATTTAAACTTTTATCATGTCTCATACAAACCTTTTACAAACTTGTGAACTTTTAGAATCACACAGGGTATCTCTACAACCCAGATAGCACACGTACGTCTGCAAGATGTCTGTTAAAGATCTCTTGATCTGGAAAGCATCTGCTGTCTATAAACGTCTGACAGACGTCTGTAAGATGTCAGTTTTACATACATTCTAAATCATAAACATCTTAAAGACATCTAATAGACGTCTATTTGACATCTAAAAGGAGACGTCCTATAGACGTATTGCAGATGAGCAAACACCCTAAAAAATACATCTTGCAGATGTAAATGCAGACGTCAAATAGACGTCTCAGAGATGTACGTGTGCTATCAGGGAAGATGATGAAAAGCAGCATGATTAAACAACAATAACTATTGTTTTAACAAATAAGTTAAGATTTGTAGTTTTTATATCTCTCAAACCTAAAACATGAACCTCTAAAGCAAGGATTAGAAGCAGTCAAACGATCCTGTGATGAATACAGAGAATTTCTTCATGAATTAGACTGAAAATTAATTGTCATAGGTTGTTCGCAACAAAAGTAATTCCTAAACAAGGTACTACAAATGCCTCACATTTTTCATCTACCTACATGTTTATCGGCGCTACTGTTCTAGGCCTCCTCACACCTTTGTGAGATATAAACCGCAAAGTTTTTCATAGCATTACGCTTTGAAGCCAGAACCGTTTCCAAGAAGTTTCCATGATTTTGTTCGTTCTTTCCGTTTGAATTTGTGTACCGCGGTTTCACCATCTTTATCTTATTTTCCCAACCTAATTGTAATTGTTAGGCCTTATGCTTTGTCTCGTTAGCTCCTCTTTGTTCGCATAAGTCAATATTTCTACGAATTTGGTTGATTTAATAAAATATTGCGTATTCATTCGAGACATTTACGTTATATTATTATATCATCCTAGTTTATAACAATAAATTGATAACAACAAACAAAAAAGTATCTTAGGCGTGACCGGCGTTTATGGCTTTCCTGATGATAACTCCGCCCCTGTGCACCACGCAACAAGTTGAGGGTGGGTCCGAACGCTAAAATCAACGACGACCGACCCCGATAAACTCACCCTTACAAAAATGTCCTGTGGTATTCCTGTGGTACTGCAGCGGTACTACATAAATTTACCACACAACAAATGAGCAGAGCTAAATATGACAGGATTACCACAGCACTTTCTGTTGTACAGTAACACAAGAATTTACCATTAGATGCCGTATGTGGTTTATCTGTTGTTTTTGTGTTGTAATTCCAACACAAGCTAAATATGACAGGATTACCACAGCACTTTCTCTGTTGTACAGTATCACAAGAATTTACTATTAGATGTCGTATGTAGTTTTTCTGTTGTTTTTGTGTTGTAATTTCAACACAAGCTAAATATGACAGGATTACCAAAGCACTTTCTATACAGCATGAACCTACTACAGAAAATACAATGTGTTGTATTTGAATAGTATATGTATTGTTTTTGTGTGATATTTCCAAAACAATGACATCTAGCTGGCAGAAATAATGCAGGTGAGTGCAGTATGTCAAATAAAGTAATGTGATATTTTTAAGGTTACTATCTGAATTAATATAAGATAAAAATGCCAAGCTGTAATCAACTGCTAAAGTATTTTACAATATAAACAATTGTCTGATCTCACTTTATCATAATTGAAAATTTTATTAAACTACAAAAAAGAATTCCCTAGATAGTACATTATCACAAAAATGTTCGTTTTATGATTTAAATTTAATTTATGACAAATGTGTTATATTGTAACTGTAACAGCTATAATGTAATGACAACATCAATATTTCTAAGATATGAAATATAGTCCAGTATGTATTGTGTTATATACTGTATTTATTTATTTATGTGTGTGTGTGTGTGTATAGTACACAAAATAATCAATTATTATAATTATACACATTAACATAATAACATTAATAATTATATTATGCACACAGGCATTTATGCTTGCGTTGCTTGCTGCCCGTTTCCATGGCAATGGTGAAGCTCAGACTTTGGCGCACTTTTGGATTTTGAACCGTGACGTCAAGCCGTTCTCAACCGCCAACCGCGAACCAGACAGTTTGTAAAATGTTGCGTTTCTGATTATTTCATTTTTTCAAAGAAAACGCAG
The DNA here is from genome assembly GCF_012432095.1 of Onychostoma macrolepis. Classification (NCBI taxonomy): domain Eukaryota; kingdom Metazoa; phylum Chordata; class Actinopteri; order Cypriniformes; family Cyprinidae; genus Onychostoma; species Onychostoma macrolepis. The sequence continues at coordinate 4,212,391 of NC_081179.1, forward strand.
TCGAAACAGGTCTATCGAGTTACACTGAAGACACACACATTCACGACGAAACATTAATTAAGGAAGAATGCCCTGATAGCACACGTACATCTCTGAGACGTCTATTTGACGTCTGCATTTACATCTGCAAGACGTATTTTTTAGGGTGTTTGCTCATCTGCAATACGTCTATAGGACGTCTCCTTTTAGATGTCAAATAGACGTCTATTAGATGTCTTTAAGATGTTTATGATTTAGAATGTATGTAAAACTGACATCTTACAGACGTCTGTCAGACGTTTATAGACAGCAGATGCTTTCCAGATCAAGAGATCTTTAACAGACATCTTGCAGACGTACGTGTGCTATCTGGGTGGTATTTCTCCGAGGAACTAATCGTCAGCTGGCCCGCTGCGAGAAACCAGACGTCTCAGTTCATCCGTTTTTGCTGGTGAGTAACGTTAGATAAAGTGCTTCTGCTGTACTTTTATGTGCATGTTATGCTACCTGTGTTGTATTTGTTAGTTTAATTTGCCACATATCACTCTGTTTAGATGAGATGGTAAATCAATATAACGAATTTAGACCAACTGGAAATAACAACGTTACAGCTCTTCATTAAAAGAGCGGGTTCATAAGAGTTATTTGTTAATAAATTGGACACTGAAATTGTCCAAAAAGGCCTGGCTCAATAGTGTCATGTTCGTAAACTGAGCTACATTGGTGGATCAGTACATAGTATAGCCAGTTTTCATGATTTAATTGATTAATAAGATTCATACTGAGTTCGGTGTAATACACCATCATGTGTTTTCTGTGTGAGTTAAACAAGTAAAGAGTGCTGCTGCAGAAATATACTTTTGTTCCATATTTAAAACAAAAATCTCAGCTACTAAGTTCAGTCAGCTGACAACCCTATTTTTGACGTGTTTTTATATTACAGAGTCAGGCCTGGATGAAAACCTGCTTAAAGAGAGAGCCAGATTAACTGGGAAGATAAAGCCCGGTGCTGATGTACCCGGTAAGCTAAATGAAGAATTGTAAAACCGAAAAAGCTCAGACGACGCTGAAAAGACTGTCAGCTCAGCCTCAGTAAGTATGCTCTTTTCACAATCTTTTATATAAAAAAGAAAACAGAAACAAAGACTGGACAGCATTTAATGCAGCAACTAATTAAACATAAGTCCACAAGAAAACAGGCGAAAAATAGTAGGCTAAATACTATAAAACCGTCAATTCCAGTTTTTCAAAACACAATACCACAAAATACAATGAATGTTTATGCTGCTTATGTATCTTTTCAAGAAATGCAAAGAAGAATAGAAGGGCTACAGGAAGAAAACAGCGGCTCAGAGAGGAACTTGAAAACTGTAAGGGACAAATTAGTGGACTGAGATCTCGAGTCACATCTTTCAGGTATTTATATTTTATCTAAACAAAGACTTATCACAAAATGAGGAATATTATAAAGCAGTTACAATAAAAAATAAACAATATGCTCTCTAAAAAGTTGATGCAGTTGTTATAGAGCCAATATTTACCCGATCTTAAAAATGACTTTGATCTGTCAATACAGTCAGGTTGATCATGTAAAATAACCAGTTCATTTAGATGTTACCACATACAGTTCTCCAGTGAAGTGCTGACATGATGCAAGTGTTGTAAATGGCCGCTTCATTGATTACACTCTGTATCATTTTAAACATAGTCTGAAGTCTAATATAATATGTTTTTATAGAAAAATTTCAAAACACCTTTTATATTTCTCTAAATTATTTATAAGATAAAATAAATTGTTTATATAAAAAATAATTAGTTAAAATCTTGTTTCAGAGATTCCTGGATTCTCAATGAGCTGAGAAGGCTATGGACAGAGGCACGACCTCAAACTGAAAGTGAGGTAAATATAAAATTGTATATAGAAAAAAATGTTGTTTCAATCCTCAAATTTGATTGACCCATTGGTGGTCCAAGACATTTCACTGTTTGTATTACTCTGTGTTCACAATATTCCAGATTATGTATGTGGTGCACAGTAAGCATGTTGGGGAATGGATTGATCTGAATTGAGGAGCATATTTTTTGAAAGCCCTCAATGCTCCTATTTAGTGAGTAGGGAGCAGAAAAAGAAAACCTAGGTGGAGTGTATGTGTTGCTCACATTATACTAAACACACTCTTTGTCACACACACAGTTTCATAATAAACTGAAACATTTGTTCACTTCTCATGATAACATAAAAGTTCTCTACTATTGTGTTTTGCACAGTTGCTTTGGCAAAACATCTGTCAAACAAACTAAAATCGAAGTGTGTTATTGCTCAGTGCCATTGTCAAATTGCAAAATGAAAGAAGCTGCGTGTAATCATGAATTTCTCTGTACGTAAATATACCAGATTTAATTATCTGTGGAACTGTTGGTGGAAATTGTTATTGGTGCAATAACAGTGTTTGAATTTTCCTTCTTATGGCCAATAATATATCATCTGCTGATATACCATGCATCTCTACTCACTATTAATTACATTTTTAATGTACTGTTGTAAAAGAGCAATATCAAAATTGCAGTCATGTTGTTGTTTAATCATTGTTCCTATGGACACATGATAGCTGTGCTCATATTCAGAACAACAGCAAAACAGTACAACATGGTTTTGGCTTTGGTCTAATAATTTATACACTAACTTTCCTGGAATTGTGAGGGTTTTTTTTATAACAGGGGTATCAGGGTATCACACTCGGCTCCTGGAGGGCAACTGTCCTAGCTTTGCTCTAAACCTGCTCCAACACACATATCGGTAGTTTTCAAACCAACCTAAAGGACCGTTTGTCCGTTATTTATTAATGTATATTAGTCATGTCCATTTTTTTATTTTGCAGAAAAAGTGAGCTGTGCTTTCCCTATTCTCAGCCTCAGACGTCACGCCCACGGACCGTTGGCTAAACATCTGATACATATGGCACACAAAAGTGGAAAAACTTCAAGAGTTTCAATGTCGTCATCGGACTGATTGAATTATACAGGATTTCCGGGAGACGTGCGTGTTGCGTTCTTTAACGTTCCACCTGGAAACAAAGATGCTGTGACGCCGAACTCCTCACGAAAGAAGAAAGCTGTCATGTTTACAACTGTAATGACAAGCGCTTATCAGGATCAACTAACCGCTGGAATTTTTAAAAGTATGTGAAATATTTAAAGTTCATGGCATAGAATCTGTAAAATACGTCCGAGAGTTTTACACACCGGTCTGTTATTGTGGTGACATTTCTACGCCCCGAAACGTGACGCTGAACGAAATGAACTGTGATTGGTTGTTTGACATGTCGGTCAAACGGCCTCATGGGCGGGCCTTGGCCAATGAAAGCTGCCATGGATTCCAGACCTTAAGCCGTCAGTCTGAAGCTCTGGCTACACGAGACAATGCTTTCCCTAATGTGGACACAGGATCCCTAAAAGAGGGTGTTCACAACAAATGATCAAATGAGCGAAAGCTTAATTGTGAGATGTTAATGTTTGAATACTGTGAATTTGCATTTTCATGCTTTGTGTAATTGTGCCTTATATTGTTTTATTGTGTCATATACCCTACTTTGTAGTGTACACAGATGGTGTTGTTACACATGGTGAATAAATGTTGAAATGTAATATGGCAGATGTAGTATAGTGTGTCACATTTTTGTATTTGTAACATTTTTAAGATTATGACAAGTATGCTAGTAATACCACAGGTTTATGACAGAAAAACTATGGTTTTCTTGCAGTAATATCATAGCAAATTGAGTGTTATCAGAAAAAACCCTGCAAAATTATTACAGGAATACCACACAAATATAACAAAAGGACCACAGGACTATTACAGGAAAGCCAGCAGTAATACCACAGGTTTATGACAGAAAAACTATGGTTTTCTTGCAGGAATATCATAGCAAATTAAGTGTTACCATAAAAAACCCTGCAAAATTATTACAGGAATACCACACAAATATAACAAAAGGACCACAGGACTATTACAGGAAAGCCAGCAGTAATACCACAGGTTTATGACAGTAGTACCACAGGAATATCACAGATATATTACATACAGTACAACAAAAATGCTGTGGTAAAGTGTCCCAAAAAACAACATAATACCACATAATTACCACACAATTTTTGTGTAGTACTTTTAATGTTTTACCACATGTAATACCACAGGTAATTTTTGTAAGGGCAGTTACGGCTTCGCTACCAGGTTTGAAAGTGCAGACGGAGAGCTACTGTAAGATCTTGTCAAACGTTATCTACATGGATCGACAGAATCAGCTTCAAGAAACCAAATCGCCTGAGCCCGACTCGCTCTGCAATTTTTCTACTAATAACGCTTCGGCGGATCTGAACCATGAACCGGAAATTGAAACTGAAAGCGAAATTCCACAGTGCCGTCATGGATTAAAACAGTCAATCAAGATTCTAGGAAACGGCGACAAAGCTCTATATCGGTTAGGGGACAAAATGTATCTCTTGGACAGAATTGAATTCTGAAAAAAGTCGGCTGACGCCACGCAAAAGCTAATGGATCGTGACCGGAGTTCTGGCTATGCTGCGGATGAGCAACTGCATTGCGACTGCGGTACGGGGAAAACGTGTTTAGTAAAAGACGTCATAGACCCCACGTTTAAACTACATTACAGAGGACAAATGATCGACCTGATGCGTAAGATCATCGCGGCGGAGTGCGATCCAAATCACGATTGTACGGAAGATACCAAACGCGAAACAATCCTCAAGAACGAAATGAAAATTGTAAGAAGGCTGAAATATCCATGGCCTGATTTGACTAGCATGTTTCTCACCAGCAGGGAGCCGGTCTGTCTAATTACCAGAAAATTTTTGGATGTGATGTCTGAATGCGAGGATGAGACGGACATTAACGAGGTTCTCTGTCTGTGTACGTCCATGACAGATCTATGCGTGTTGTTGGCTGTAAAAAATTGTGATTCTATGACGTGCGAAATTGTTGCATCGCTGGTTGATTTTATATTTGAGCAAAACATGTTTGTCTGCAGAGATTTCTTTTTCTGGCTAGACCACCGGTTTAATGTCGTTACTACCGTTTGTTTGTAAATTTGATAATTTTCTTCACTCAATGTATGATTGTATACTCAACAGTTATTGTTGAAATAAAAGGTTGACTCAACTAACTCGTTATTCTGTTCTTTGACTTCATAAAAACATCTTTATTTAAAATATTTAAATGTAACGATTTACGCGGTACAGATAGCAAGTTTTTTGTTTGTTGTTATCAATTTATTGTTATAAACTAGGATGATATAATAATATAACGTAAATGTCTCGAATGAATACGCAATATTTTATTAAATCAACCAAATTCGTAGAAATATTGACTTATGCGAACAAAGAGGAGCTAACGAGACAAAGCGTAAGGCCTAACAATTACAATTAGGTTGGGAAAATAAGATAAGGATGGTGAAACCGCGGTACACAAATTCAAACGGAAAGAACGAACAAAATCATGGAAACTTCTTGGAAACGGTTCTGGCTTCAAAGCGTAATGCTATGAAAAACTTTGCGGTTTATATCTCACAAAGGTGTGAGGAGGCCTAGAACAGTAGCCCCGATAAACATGTAGGTACAGTGAGGAAAATAAGTATTTGAACACCCTGCTATTTTGCAAGTTCTCCCACTTAGAAATCATGAAGGGGTCTGAAATTGTCATCGTAGGTGCATGTCCACTGTGAGAGACATAATCTAAAAAAAAAAAATCCAGAAATCACAATGTATGATTTTTTAACTATTTATTTGTATGATACAGTTGCAAATAAGTATTTGAACACCTGTCTATCAGCTAGAATTCTGACCCTCAAAGACCTGTTAGTCTGCCTTTAAAATGTCCACCTCCACTCCATTTATTATCCTAAATTAGATGAGGTTGTTTGAGGTCGTTAGCTGCATAAAGACACCTGTCCACCCCATACAATCAATAAAAATCCAACTACTAACATGGCCAAGACCAAAGAGCTGTCCAAAGACACTAGAGACAAAATTGTACACCTCCACAAGGCTGGAAAGGGCTACGGGAAATTGCCAAGCAGCTTGGTGAAAAAGGTCCACTGTTGGAGCAATCATTAGAAAATGGAAGAAGCTAAACATGACTGTCAATCTCCCTCGGACTGGGGCTCCATGCAAGATCTCACCTCGTGGGGTCTCAATGATCCTAAGAAAGGTGAGAAATCAGCCCAGAACTACACGGAGGAGCTGGTCAATGACCTGAAAAGAGCTGGGACCACCGTTTCCAAGGTTACTGTTGGTAATACACGAAGACGTCATGGTTTGAAATCATGCATGGCACGGAAGGTTCCCCTGCTTAAACCAGCACATGTCCAGGTCCGACTTAAGTTTGCCAATGACCATTTGGATGATCCAGAGGAGTCATGGGAGAAAGTCATGTGGTCAGATGAGACCAAAATAGAACTTTTTGGTCATAATTCCACTAAACGTGTTTGGAGGAAGAAGAATGATGAGTACCATCCCTACTGTGAAGCATGGGGTGGTAGCATCATGCTTTGGGGTGTTTTTCTGCACATGGGACAGGGCGACTGCACTGTATTAAGGAGAGGATGACCGGGGCCATGTATTGCAAGATTTTGGGGAACAACCTCCTTCCCTCAGTTAGAGCATTGAAGATGGGTCGAGGCTGGGTCTTCCAACATGACAATGACCCGAAGCACACAGCCAGGATAACCAAGGAGTGGCTCTGTAAGAAGCATATCAAGGTTCTGGCGTGGCCGAGCCAGTCTCCAGACCTAAACCCAATAGAGAATCTTTGGAGGGAGCTCAAACTCCGTGTTTCTCAGCGACAGGCCAGAAACCTGACTGATCTAGAGTAGATCTGTGTGGAGGAGTGGGCCAAAATCCCTCCTGCAGTGTGTGCAAACCTGGTGAAAAACTACAGGAAACGTTTGACCTCTGTAATTGCAAACAAAGGCTACTGTACCAAATATTAACATTGATTTTCTCAGGTGTTCAAATACTTATTTGCAGCTGTATCATACAAATAAATAGTTAAAAAATCATACATTGTGATTTCTGGATTTTTTTTTTTAGATTATTTCTCTGACAGTGGACATGCACCTACGATGACAATTTCAGACCCCTCCATGATTTCTAAGTGGGAGAACTTGCAAAATAGCAGGGTGTTCAAATACTTATTTTCCTCACTGTAGATGAAAAATGTTAAATAGAACGCAACTCTGATGTGTCTTATCTCAGTAATAAACAGTTGCATTTGCTAACTATTGGAATTTAAGACATGTTAAAAAAGGTGTCGGTATAATGCAGATGAGGTCAAAAACTGCTTGCCGCATGTTTTCATAAAATGAAGAACAAAATATTAAGACAAACGTTTTCTGGGTCAGATCTAAAAGACAGACGCCTAAAAACGCCGGTGTCAAAGCATTGGTGTGGACAGAATAAAAAAGACGTGAATCATTCCGCCTTTCGCTTAAAATGACTTATCAACTGTAAGTCGTTTACCTAACTATTGTTTTATAGTATTTGATAAATGTTTTATGTATTGAATGTATTGAAGCGGGTGTTTAACAAGTTTGAAATGTTTTAATGTTCCTGTTTAAGAGTTTTATATTCAGCATACCGTAAATAAAGCGGTTAAATGAGCACGTAGTATTGTTTCAATTAATTCCATAACAGTACGTACTTCAGCGGTTCTTTGTGCGATTTCATAATAAAAGCATCTAAATTGTTAACAGACTATTATCTTTTATATTAAAGCTTAATAAAACCGTTAAGTAACGCGCAGTTGTGTAAGACACGAACCAAAACATTACGTTATTACGTTATCGGTCCTTTTACACATATTTTGTGTGCTATCGATTTTAAGCGTGTATGGTTTATCGTTCATGCAGATTATTTTTTAAAGTTGTTGAGCCAAATCGATGAGTTTATAAGACCGGTTTATTCTTTCTACACACTTATACTTCAGACATGTAGAACATATCAGCGTTTACGTGTAGGCTACTCAATATTGGTCGGTCTGACTCGTATCCGACATGAAGTATCGGTGAATGAAATCATGACCACAAACAGCTTAAATGAACAAAAGACGCCTTCACGCTGTTAACTTTATTTGAATGTTTCACTGATATAAAACGACCCCCGAGTTGTTAGAAAAGAAGTGTATACTGACCTAACTGCGAGATGACGTAAGGATCCGATGAATCGGTTCGTTGAACTGAACTGTGGGAAAGAATCGATTCGCGGAAATGAATCGGCTTCGCGACACTAACGGAGCTCACAAAAAGGGGTTTGTAACATCACAACACAGAACTTAATATTCTTCACAAAAAGTGTGGACGTGTGTCTTTTTATATAGGTTATCTGAGCGTGCGAATAATTAGAAGTCCGACGATTTAGAGATCTGTCGCGTATGACCATTTTGGTATATGTATCCCCGATGGCCATGTTTGTAGTCTGAGGTGTATATGGGTATTGTAGTTCGTTGGCCTGAAAGACCGCGACATTTGAATGAGGTAGTTACACGTGTTCAATTTAACATCTTTGTAAAAACAAAAATAATTGTTAAAACGTATTTAGCCTAAACAAATATATGTATATAAAAAGAATACGATATACTTATGGTAAAACAGACTTGACGTGTATATGTTGAAATGGTGCACCCGTTGTTGTGTTATTTCGTGAAATAGCTTTAGGATTCGGTTGTGTGTTCTTGAAATCAAATCTTAAGAAAAAGTCAGTCAGTCCTGCTGCAGGTGTCTGAATACCCAGTCGGTCTTTATCGTGAAATTATGAACCCATCATCAGCACCATTCTGGAGAACGTGTGTTGTGTTAGACTGTTTGCTTCCTCCCCCAAGTTCGTTGTGTTCGCCACCTCTGCATGTCTTCATCTAATTGAACGTGACCGGTATTTTTAACACCCGTTAGCTCACGTCTATATTTTCTAGTTTCATCATAAACTAGGTAAGCAGGGACTTGTAATAATACGTAGAACATCTGATAAGTTGTTCGTCCAGAGTTTTATCTTGCTGCGGTGTTATAATATAAATTTTCCAGTTTTTAAGTTGTCTAACAAGAGTCTCACTGTGTGTGCGAATGTAAAATACCTTGGACATTTTATCACTGAACGCGTGACAGATGCTGAGGATATTGAAAGGGGCGCCGTATGATGTATATGCAGGCGAATATACTTTACGTAAGTTTAGTTTCTGTTCAGATGAGGTAAAGGTGTCACTTTTCAAAGCGCACTTTATACTCATTTGCGGCATAACTACAGAGCGTCTAGTTTACAGAAGCCGCAAGTAGCTTATAATGATGCAAGGAGAATCTTACTATGGAGGCCTAGATGTCATAGTGCAAGTGAAATGTTTGTGAGTGCGAGAGTAATCACTTTTAAAACACTGTTATGAAATCTTATGTATAGTTTTATCGGTCGGCTTAATGCTTCTAAAATGAGATTATTGTGGGTTTATCAAATATAGGGGTTAGTACTACACGGTATCAGTCAAAGTTGTGGAGACACCGGTATTGCTGTATTTTGTAACTCTTTATGTCTGTGATAGATGCTATGGGTTGTATATGCTGTCTACTGTCTTTTTTAAATCTGGACCTTGAGTCTGTAATAAAGTTTGATTGATTGATTGAATACATTTGCTGCAATGGTTGTACTTGTTGTTAGAATGTTTCAAATTGGATCCAGGCTTGTTTTATGATCGTACCCTTGTTTGTCAAACTAGTCTTAAGTGATATTGTTCGCATTTTAAACAGGTTAAACAGGTTAATGTCCTCTTTCAGCATCTATAGTTGTAATAATGCAAAACATAACTCCATTATAGGGTTTCTAGATGATAAAACAAAACTTATGTATGTTGTTGGGAGTTTGTGGGAAAGCCATGTGCGTGCGTGAGAGAGTTTGAAAGAAAAATGCTTTAGGTTAAAGTTAAGATTTTACTACACACTATAAACATTCTAACTTAGAAACACAACACTATTTTAATTTTTTTTTTATTTCCAACAAACCGGTTGTTCTTTTTTTATTGATTAATACGATAGAATCATGCTGAATTTACAAGGATGTGTATTTATACAATAATGTTTCATGTACTCACTGGTTACTGTATACATATTCAAGAGAAATGTGTAACCTCAGTTGTTTTAATCAATCTAAAGTTTTTAGTCTGTCATTATAATATCTTATTATAATAAGAAAAGTCTTTCATACATTCTATTTTTATCTACCCCCCAGGGGCGGGTCTCTGTTACACAAAAAGCAACTGAGTGTGGTTGTGAATCCTATATGAAAGCTAAAAATGACCTTTTAAACTATTTTTAACAGTAATATTGAACTTTACACATTTTACACATATTTTACACATGCATCTTAACACATGCTTATTTTTTCATTTAAATTTTGCACATATCATAACTGTACATACATATTTGTCTATATTATATATTGTGTTTTTGCTATTTTGTACATTGTCTATTTGTATATTATTCTTTTATTATCTGTGTCCTGTCCTGTTGCTGTCTTTCTGTTGCGCTGTGGAGCTTCTGTCACTATAACAATTCCTCGTATGTGCAAACATACCTGACAATAAAGCTCATTCTTATTCTGATTCTGATGTCATCACAAACCGTAAGACACATCAGTTTGGGTGATAAGATGGAGTTATCAAATATTTGATTGTTGCTTATATCTATTATTTGATCAAATCTTAGTGAAATAAAACTATAAAGAGCCAATTGTTTTTATTTTAATAAAATAAAACATTATAGTTTGAAAAAATAAATGTTGCATTTAAACAGCATGGTAAATAATAATACCGTTTTTAAAGTGAGAAAGAAAATCTAATCTGTTGTAAAGATGAGACATTTGTTGCACCTTGTTTAAGACACTCTTTTGTTGTAAACAACCTTACAACAGCTAATTTTAGTCTATTTTAGATCTAATTCATAAAGAAAAAAAACCTCTGTAAGCGCATTGCATTCATCAGAGGATCATTTGACAACTTCGGATCCTCATCACGGTTTTAGGTGTGAAAGATCTAAAATCTACAAAACCTTAAGTTATTTGTTAAAACAAAAGTTACATCATTGTTTAATCATACTGTTTTCCATCATCTTGTAGAGATACCCTGTGTGATGCTAAAAGTTTTTATTTGTAAAAGTGTATTTATACGACATCGTAAAGGTTGAAATGTTTAACTGCAGGGGTTGTTTTAGTGTGTGTGAGTGTGTGTGTGTGTGTGTGTGTGTGTGTTTGTGTGTGTGTGTGTGTGTGTGTGTGTGTGTGTGTGTTTGTTTTTCATGTGAGTGTTTGTGGTTTATTAAACTATTTTTAGCAGTAATATTGAACTTTGCACATGTTTTACACATACTTAACATCTTAACACAATTGTATCATTAAGATATTTGTCACAAACCGTCAGACACATCAGGCGGGGGTTGATAAATTGGATTTATCCTAATCTGCTGTAAAGATTCTGTGAGACATTTGCACCACCTTTTTTAGGAATTACTTTTGTTGCAAACTACCTTATGACAACTAATTTTTAATCTGATTTAGCTCTAATTCATAAAGAAAATCTCTGTAACTGACTTGCATTCATCAGAGGTTCATTTGACTGTTTCAAATCCTTGCTTTAGAGCATCATGATTTAGGTTTAAAACTTATTTGTTAAAACAACAGATATATCATTGTTTAATCATACTGCTTTTCATCATCTTGTAGAGATACCCAGTGTGAAGTTTTTTATTTGTAAAAGTTTCATATGAAACATCATACAAGTCTAAATGTTTAACTGTATAGGTTTGTTTTAGTGTGTGTATGTTTGTTTATGTATGAGTATTTTCTTCCTAAACTATACCTAACTTTTAACTTAACCAGCTATGTATCATATAAAAACTTCAAAAGGGGACGCATCCTTTGATAAATTAACATCAACTGTATCAGTAAGATATTTGTCACAAACCGTCAGACACATCAGGCGGGGGTTGATAAGTTGGACTTATCGTTTATTTGAATTATTTCCTCTGTCAATTATTTGATCAATTCTTAGTAAAATAAACCTATATAGACCAGTCGTTTTTATTTTAATAAAAATAAAACATCATACTTTGAAAATAAACATGCCGCATTTAAACACCACGGTAAATAATACAATTTTAAAGTGAGAAAGAGTCTAATCTGTTGTAAAGATTCTGTGAGGCATTTGTAGTACCTTGTTTAGGAATTACTTTTGTTGCGAACAACCTATGACAATTAATTTTCAGTCTAATTCATGAAGAAATTCTCTGTATTCATCACAGGATCGTTTGACTGCTTCTAATCCTTGCTTTAGAGGTTCATGTTTTAGGTTTGAGAGATATAAAAACTACAAATCTTAACTTATTTGTTAAAACAATAGTTATATTGTTGTTTAATCATGCTGCTTTTCATCATCTTGTAGAGATACCCTGTGTGATTCTAAAAGTTCACAAGTTTGTAAAAGGTTTGTATGAGACATGATAAAAGTTTAAATGTAGGGGATTGTTTGTGTATGTTTGTATTTATGTTTGAGTATTTTCTTCCTAAACTATACCTAACTTTTAACTTAACCAGCTATGTGTCATATAAAAACTTCAAAAGGGACGCATCCTTTGATAAATGAACAGCTAGCCAAAGTTTACGATGCCAGATCCCTCAAAACTCGTTAGATTGCAAATGAGTTGCGTCTCCAGAAACACCTTTAGATGTTTTACAGCAACTCTCTTGATCTGATACGGTCGCGTCGTCAATCATACGTCCAGACACACAGTGTCGTTCTCATTTCGCTGCCCCCTGCGTGAGACGAAGTATTTACATTTCGTGCTATAATGTAAAAAGTTTAGGCATCTAATTATGGCTAAAAAAATCCAAAGACGTCCGAGACATTTGCTTTCATTCCGGTTTCCGCTCACATGCGCGTGTATGCGTTTGAACCGTTATAGCAGGCTAGAAAGTTTAAAGATTGACAAAAATCAAAGAGTAAATAAATGTATTATACTACTAAAATAAAATAAAACAAGACAAACAACCTTTTCCTGTGGCTTAGAGGCGATTTTTATAAGAAAAAATTAAAACCTAATTTTTAAAAGTGAAAAAAGTCTGGGTTATATAACACGTCAGAAGTCTTAAACTTGACAAAAATAGAAGAGTAAATAAAGGAATTACTAAATTAAGTGCGAATAACTAAACTAAAGTAAATAAAATAAGCAGCATTTCCCTGCGGGTTAGGTAGGCCTACTGTTTGTTTAAAAGGTAAAAACTAGACTAACCTAATTTTAAAATGAAAAGCTTTAGGATGAGTGCCGAATTGTTTCATTAATTAAGAAATGCTAAAGATTTATTAAAATAACGTTCGTTCTAATGTTAAAACATTACTTTAATTCTTTTAAATCTTTCGTCGGTCTCTCCTCACGCTGTTAGGGGATGGCGGAAGGCGTGGTCTGGACTCAGCGGCGTAAACGCATTCTGAGTTTGACGCTAGTGTGCGGTTATCTGACGGATGGGCTGCTCTTTTTCTTTTGTTTAATTTTTGTAACAAGATTTTGACTTTTTACTTAACGTTCGCTTCTGATGGTTTTTGTTGTTGTTTTGTTTTAGAAGACGGTAAGATAAATCAGCTCTATTTGCTGTAACTTGTGAGAAAAGCTACCTTTTAATCTGTAATGATAGAACGTTGTAAAGTACCTTAACGTTCGCTTCTGATGGTTTTTTTGTTGTAGAAGATGGTAAGATGAGTCAACATTATTTAGCTTGTAATGTTATGCTATTGTTTTAACAAACACGTACACTTCTACTTCTTTTTATTTAACTTAAAACGTTTTTAAACTAGTTAGAGTTCGTTAGAACAACGCTAGCAAGTCGTTGCTCATTTTACGTATATGTTTGATATTTTTTGTTGTTATGTGTGCGTGAAAAACTCTAATAAAAACTTCCCTTTGTCCCGTTTAACACAGTTTCACAATTTAAAGTTTAAACACATAATAGTCTTCAATGGCCCACACACAAAAACACGGTTCCCAAAACATTCATAAATACCTTAGGATCACTGGGCAGTAAAAACAGATGCTGATTTAGATGGGTGGGGGCGGACAAACAGGTGTCCAGTTTGGGTGGGTGGGAGGGTGGGGGTCTTATCTTTATGAGAGGGCAATAAATCAAAAATTTGGACACAAAGCATACTGTGATCTCTCTAGCATGTTTATGCCAGCCAAATTGTTGTTATTATTATTATTATTATTGTTATCAATGTTGAAAACAGTTTTGTACAATATTTTTTCAGGATTATTTGATGAATATAGTTCAAAAGACCAGCATTTATCTGAAATGGAAAGCTTTTGTAACTACCGTTCAAAAGTTTTGGGGTCAGTAAGAATTTATTTTTCTTTCTTTCTTTCTTTCTTTTTTTTTTGGAAAGAAATTAATACTTTTATTCAGCAAGGATGCATTAAAGTGATCAAAAGTGACAGTATAGACATTTATAATGTTGTAAAATCTTTCTATTTCAGATAAATGCTTTTCTTTTGAACTTTCTATTCATCAAATAATCCTGAAAAAAAAATTGTACACAACTGTTTTCAACATTGATATCAACAAATCAGCACATTAGAATGATTTCTGAAGGATCATGTAACTCTGAAGACTGTAGTAGTGATGCTGAAAATTCAGGTTTGCCAACACAGAAGTAAATTGCATTTTAAAGTGTATTCAAATAGAAAAGTTATTTTAAACTGTAAAAAATATTTCACAATATTACTGTTTTTGCTGTATTTTTGATCAAATAAATGAATCCTTGGTGAGCAGAAGAGACTTCTTTTAAAAACATTCCAATTCTTGCTGATCTAAAACTTTTGAGCGGTAGTGTACAAACCCGATTCCAAAAAAGTTGGGACACTGTACAAATTGTGAATAAAAAAGGAATGCAATAATTTACAAATCTCATAAGCTTATATTTTATTCACAATAGAATATAGATAACATATCAAATGTTGAAAGTGAGACATTTTGAAATGTCATGCCAAATATTGGCTCATTTTGGATTTCATGAGAGCTACACATTCCAAAAAAGTTGGGACAGGTAGCAATAAGAGGCCGGAAAAGTTAAATGTACATATAAGGAACAGCTGGAGGACCAATTTGCAACTTATTAGGTCAATTGGCAACATGATTGGGTATAAAAAGAGCCTCTCAGAGTGACAGTGTCTCTCAGAAGTCAAGATGGGAAGAGGATCACCAATTCCCCCAATGCTGTGGCGAAAAATAGTGGAGCAATATCAGAAAGGAGTTTCTCAGAGAAAAATTGCAAAGAGTTTGAAGTTATCATCAACTACAGTGCATAATATCATCCAAAGATTCAGAGAATCTGGAACAATCTCTGTGCGTAAGGGTCAAGGCCGGAAAACCATACTGGATGCCCGTGATCTTCAGGCCCTTAGACGGCACTGCATCACATACAGGAATACTACTGTAATGGAAATCACAACATGAGCTCAGGAATACTTCCAGAAAACATTGTCGGTGAACACAATCCACCGTGCCATTCACCGTTGCCGGCTAAAACTCTATAGGTCAAAAAAGAAGCCATATCTAGACATGATCCAGAAGCGCAGGCATTTTCTCTGGGCCAAGGCTCATTTAAAATGGACTGTGGCAAAGTGGAAAACTGTTCTGTGGTCAGACGAATCAAAATTTGAAGTTCTTTTTGGAAAACTGGGACGCCATGTCATCTGGACTAAAGAGGACAAGGACAACCCAAGTTGTTATCAGCGCTCCGTTCAGAAGCCTGCATCTCTGATGGTATGGGGTTGCATGAGTGCGTGTGGCATGGGCAGCTTACACATCTGGAAAGGCACCATCAACGCTGAAAGGTGTATATCCAAGTTCTAGAACAACATATGCTCCCATCCAGACGTCGTCTCTTTCAGGGAAGACCTTTGTAGTTGAGCAACTAGAAGCCTGTATTAGACAAGAATGGGACAACATTCCTATTCCTAAACTTGAGCAACTTGTCT
The DNA here is from genome assembly GCF_012432095.1 of Onychostoma macrolepis. Classification (NCBI taxonomy): domain Eukaryota; kingdom Metazoa; phylum Chordata; class Actinopteri; order Cypriniformes; family Cyprinidae; genus Onychostoma; species Onychostoma macrolepis. The sequence continues at coordinate 4,228,440 of NC_081179.1, forward strand.
CCTCAGTCCCCAGATGTTTGCAGACTCTTATAAAAAGAAGAGGGGATGCCACACAGTGGTAAACATGGCCTTGTCCCAACTTTTTTGAGATGTGTTGATGCCATGAAATTTAAAATCAACTTATTTTTCCCTTAAAATGATACATTTTCTCAGTTTAAACATTTGATATGTCATCTATGTTGTATTCTGAATAAAATATTGAAATTTGAAACTTCCACATTGCATTCTGTTTTTATTCACAATTTGTACAGTGTCCCAACTTTTTTGGAATCGTTTGGATTTGTACATACAATTGTATTCATGTACATTACCACTCAAAAGTTTTATAGAGGTAGATTAATTTGCAGTATACAATAAATGCTTAGTCTATTAGAATTTCCAATTTAAATTAGCTTTAGCTTTTTGAGTGATCAACATTTAGCGAGGGAGTACACTGTTGGACATTTCAAAGGGTTTTTACAGTAACTTACTAGCAACACTGTTGCCAGTAAGTTTCTGTAATTAAGATTTACAGTAGCAAACTGTATTTGATTTATCAGTATACTACTGTAATTCATTCATTTTAATATAGATTTCATTAAATTTTATTTTTATATAGAATTAATTTTATTTTTACTCTACATAAGTACTACTGGCATTCAATTAAAACAGACACCACAATTACAAAATATCAAATTCTTTATTTAAAACATTGCATGTATAACACTTAAAAATACTGTCTTCCAATGCTGGAACAGTGCAT